>NC_059440.1:1500000-1622568 GCF_021028975.2 Sphaerodactylus townsendi | reverse complement strand
CNCCCTCTAAATCGGCCTGATCGTGGATTTCGACGCCTTCGCATCTCAAGAAATGAGCGGAGTCGTCCAAACGTGCACAGGAGTGTGTCTGTCTACCTGAAAGGTGCCGCCGGACCCCCGTTCAATTCTCCCCCTGGAGACTTTGCGGCGAGCTCAGCCTAAACGCCACCAAAACAACCCCTCCCCTTGGTCCACTGTCGTTCCCAGGGGCGGCCGGGATGCCGGGAAAGCCCTCCCCCCGTGGATGAGTCCCCGGCATCTGGCGCCCAGAGGTAGACTGCCTGCGGACAGGGAGGCTTCACATTCTCTCCAGGCTGATGACTCCCCTCCCGCCGCCACTCACCTGCCGGCTCGCCCGGGTTGCCCCCTCCCTTCCGCTGCCACGGCGACAGCCGCCGCGCCGCCCTAAAAGCGCACGCGCAGAGGTAGGCTCGCTTTGCATCCTGGGAGAGGTAGTTGTTATGGCCAGAGTGCAAAAGGCTGGGCGGGGGGATTGAGGGAATGTTTTGCAGCTGTGCCTACGAAGCTGTCACGCGGCCTTCACGTGTAGAAACACACGTACGAACGTCTAAGTAGGTGCACAAGGACAGAAGCGGGGAAGGCGAGAAGAGGGCAAGGCGGGGAAAGAGCACGGAACTAACTGCCGCCCCGCCCCGCCCCGCCCCCTCTCCTCCCGCTTGCTTCGGCCTGCTTCGACCCATTCACTGTGGTTGCTAAGCAACCCTTACAGCGGCAGCCACATAGCCCGCCCCAGAACAGTGTGGTATCGCGAGACTTGGCGGCGGCGGCGGGGGGTCCTTGGCGCTTCCTGTTGGGAAGTCTCTCGCGTCTGTTCCGGAGGTTGGTGGCGCTGCCGCCGCGCCCTCCACCTGCCAATCCAGAAGCGTTTACTGTTATCCTTATTATTATTAGTTGATTTCAGAGCTGCCAGATCTTTAGCTGGCTGTTGGCCTTTGGCCTAGGAAGTTGTAACGTATCAGCGGATCGTTGTAACGTATCCTAGGAAGTTGTAACGTATCGTGTGGATCCCAGCAGGGCTGCCTTCTGAATCTGACAGATATTAATTTTGCTGATTTGAAGATGTTTCAAGCAGGGGCAAAGCCTAGTGCACGCATGGGCCCTGCACCCCTGCCACACCCCCGTAGGGATGCACGCCAGGTGCATCCAGGCCCCATTGGCGCTGTGCCACTGGTTTCAAATGCTGCCCTGGTGTTTTTGGGATGGCATCCAGCGTGCCGATTACCACTGGGACGACCTCAGCTGGTTTGTGCCATAGACGCTGAAGCTCGATTTTCAAATCGCGTTATCTAGTGACCTTCTCGTGTTCTTTTTCAATGACCCTGCTGTCACCGGGGACTGCTATGTCGATGATGTTCACTTTCTTGTCCTCGATCACGGTGATGTCTGGTGTATTGTGTTTCAACACTTTGTCCATTTGGATTCAAAAGTCCCACAGGACCTTGACCTTCTCATTTTCCAGTACTTTCTCTGGACAATGTTCCCACCAGTTCTTAGCTGATCTCATGTTGTCTCTGTTTGTATTCAGTCTGGGCAATCTTTGCTCAGTGATATTCAAATCCTGCTAGTGTTGTTTCCACAGTTTGTACATACGCTTCAAGTATCCTCTTTTTCCTGGCTTTGATTTGTAGTAACAAGCCATGGTGGCATGATTTCCTTACACACTATACTTCTTTCTTTTTGATGGTTGGTCCACTTGTCAACACATGTCCAGGGAGCTCAGCATGCGACACAGCCCTTGTTAACCCGCATGTCAACTGATGCAATATGGAATTATTTTTCATTTGTATCACCATATTGTATGGATTGGTGGACACTCTTAGTCTGGTTTCTCAATTGAGAATTGTCTGGCTTGGGAGACCCTTCTGGTAATATGCCTCCAGCATAGCTCTCAACATCATTGAAGCATGCAAGCCCCTTCCCCACCACAAGGATGGTGCTCACATCATAGGTTGTAGCCCATCAGGCAAAAGGAGGGAAATAGTATCAGCATCCCTGGGAATGTCATTCATTACATCTGATTTTTACAAGTTACCACCTTCTACATCTTGCATTTCAGTGCTACAGGATCTTGCTGCTTATAATTTTATTTCATAAACCCAGGTGTGAATATCTATCTGCTCGGTTGTCAACCTTTGGGGGGAGGGGTCTGGAGAGCTACTGGAATCACAACTGATCTCCCGACTATAAACGTCCATTCCCCTGGAGAAAATGACAGTTTCAGGGTATGGACTGTACAGCATCACATCCCGAATGAGCTCCCTCCCCTCCACAAACTTGGTCCTTCCCAGGATTCATTCCCCAAATTTCCAGGAATGTCCTGTGGGACTGGCTGAAATGCCTTATAATTGTATTTGATACTAAGGAATATTAAGTTTGTATGAACCAAAGATTTCTAAGAATCAAAATGGGGTTTCTGTATAGAGACCAGCAGGCCTGCATGTTAGCAGATGGTCAAACTGCACGTAGTAGTAATGCAGGCAGGCAAAGATAGATATCTTTAAGATCTTGTCAATAAGGGCCAATGTAACAGAAGACATACTTTATAACTTTGTTAAATTTAGCTATAGGGGATAGCTATATGAATAAACAGAATTATAAAAGAGATCAGAGGATAGAATAGAAATGAATGTGATTAGTTAAATGGAAAAAGTATTTTTCTATATATTGTTAAATGAACACAGAGATAATGAGAGATTCATATATTACTTGCATTTTACTATAATTCTACTGTATTAGAATCGAATGGTATAATTGTTAGAATCAATGTTTGTATAATCTGTTAAAGTAAAAACATTTCAAACTGGGAAAAGGGAAGTTTTATGATTCTAGGGAATGTATGTAAAATATTTATACCTTGGAGAGGTATCTCTCTCTGGGAGCAAACTCAGGAATGCAGAGAACTAGTAATCTGATTGAAAACAAGGAAAGATAGACTTCAGTTTATGGTTCTTTCTGCATATGGGCAGAGGGATGCGAGCAAACAGTATGCAGCATGTATGTAACAGAAGGAATCAGACACGTAGCAGAAAGAAGCAAACTATCCAATGGGATTTTAAGGTTCATGCGTATAGCACGTGAAAGGGGTATGGATCTTATGGGATATGTTTACAAGCAGGGACGTAGGTATAGATTTTTATGGGGGGGTCAGGGTGGGGCCACACCCTCACCGGCCCCTAGGGCATGGCCATGCCTCCCCAAGCCCCGTCCCCGGCCTAGCGCTTATAAAAGCAGCTCTCCAAGGCCGGGGATGGCAGACTCCCCCACCCTGCCCTTCCCTGCCCCCCACCAGCTGGGCTCCCAGCCGGCAGCTGGCAGTTCCTTCTGCCCTCCCCTCTGGGCAGAGGCATAGAGGGAAAATGGAGCCTAGTGCAAAATCTGAGTTTTGCGCGCACGCACACGCGCACACACACACACACACCCCGGGCAGCCGCTGTGATGCTGGAATCCACCCCCAAACAGCATCACTTGCAATGGTGTTTAAACTAGAGAGCCCAAATTCTCCTTTTAAATCCACCTTAAAGGGAGAATCTGGGGTCCCCAGTTAAACAACATTGAAAGTGATGCTGTTTGGGGGTGGATTATCCCCCACCGTGAAACAGCATCACTTTCAATGTGGCGTAGTGGTTAAGAGCAGGTGCATTCTAATCTGGAGGAACCGGGTTTGATTCCCTGCTCTGCCACTTGAGCTGTGGAGGCTTATCTGGGGAATTCAGATTAGCCTGTGCACTCCCACACACGCCAGCTGGGTGACCTTGAGCTAGTCACAGCTTTTCAGAGCTCTCTCAGCCCCACCCACCTCACAGGGTGTTTGTTGTGAGGGAGCAAGGGCAAGGAGATTGTAAGCCCCTTTGAGTCTCCTACAGGAGAGAAAGGGAGGATATAAATCCAAACTCTTCTTCTTCTAAACTGAGGACCTCATATTCTCCCTTTAAATCCATGCCGAAGGGGCTGGATTTAAAAGGAGAATCTGGGGAAATTTGGGGGGTGCCTGCTGTCAGGGGTGCAATTATTAAGCTAGCAGTACCAAACTTTTAGGGTATCTTTAGGAGACTCTCCTAATGATACCACCCAGGTTTGGTGAAGTTTGGTTCAGGGTGTTCAAAGTTATGGACCCTCAAAAGTGTAGCCCCCATCTCCTATATACTTGCAATTGTAGGTTCCGGTTTGACTGGGAGTAGCAGCTTGTTTTCTACACTCCGCGTCTCACATTCCAGATAAGCAAATTTCAATAATACTTAAATGCATTAACCAGAGTGAATGGTCTCTAGTTTCTTGTAACAACTAAAGAAACAAATTAAGACTCCGAAACGCAAACGCTGAAGTAATTACTATGAGCTGTAAAAAATGCAGGAGAGATAACGAGGACCACAATGCATTTAAAGCCAAGCAATTAAGAATTGACGAATTCTATCCTGCACAAATAGAGTCAATAAATCGTTACAGAGCCCTGCAGACAGAGGAGGTAGAGGAGGAAGTGAAAACCCCCCCAGCCTCACAATTTGTAAGCTTGGGAACGGATAAAAGCAAAACGAACAAAAATCCAAATAGTGGGGAGAGAAACACCATGAACAACCTCCCAGCAGCAAATGAACAGGCTGAGTACGTCAAGTTACTACTTCTCACAGCTGAGATGGTAGAAAAAATATTCAGAGAAATACAAACTATAAATTATAAAATAGATAAGATCCTTAAGAGCAAAACTCATAAGGAAACCCCAAGAAATGAACAGACAATTCTAAAAACCAGCAAAAATGTCAAGGCAAGGAGACTAACTTTTAATGAGATAGAAAAACCCTCACAATTAATCCTAGTTCCAAACAAGGTCTGTTTGGAGATCTGCAAATACAGAGGCTTATCAGTGCCCTGGAATGATAAACAGCAGGCCAGAAATCATCTGAGAGAGCTATTGAGAGGAAAAATTAAACATCTAGATTTAAAGGCGGTAGAAACTCTCCAAAATTACAGCCAATGGAAAAGAATAATTTTGACTTTTTACTCTGATTATATTCCCTCAACCTTAATGAAAATGTGCAACCAGTTAGAAAGGAAAATGATCTTCCCAAGACGTATATTTAATAATACACTCACATGGCCATTGATATCTAAGGCTGGCATAATGGCTAAGCCCATGGCAAAATTTAACAGTATAAATAAAGCAAGAAAGGACTGCAATAATATTGAAGCAGAGACATCAATGGCAGAAATGGAAGATAATTTTCAGTTTCTGGAAAACAATTTTAAAATATCCTATTTGGCATTACCAACTGCAGAACAGGAGGATATCATAAGAAGAATGGAGATCCTCGAACAAGAATTAACGCTATGCAGGAAGCAAGTACCAAAAGAACACAAAAAAAAGAGAAGAGGGTGAAAATCTACTAATACACCTGAGTACAGAAGGAGTTAACACCACGATTGAATGCATGGAGGCACAGAACCATCACCATAATGAAGAACAAAACTTACTAATCTTTTCCCCACCTCTAGTCACAAAATCACAAACAAAGGCGAAAGTAGAGGAAGGAAATTCTCCCACGCCAAGGGGGGGACACCATACAACTCAAGGTCAAAAGAAGGAAATCAGATGTGAAATGGAGATTGATCCTCCTGCCCTTAGAAATTTGACAAGGGAAAAGGAGAAAGGGAAATCATGGAAGCAGGAAATAATGGAGCTAGAATATGGAAATATAAAATTTAAAAAAACGCTAAGATATATTGATGAAAATAAAGGAACTGGATCGGACCATGAGGAAAAGAAAACTCAAGAAGGAAAACAGCCAAAAAACAATGGTTGTATCTTCACGGACAAGACAGGTCTGCTAAATTTGATCATGAGTGATTCCAGGCAAGAACAGATATCTGTGCAAGCAGAAATGCAGAATGAAATAATAGAATTAATTCAAGATGAACACAACGCACACATCTCTACAGCCAAACCAAGAAATGAACTATCAACTAAATGACTACAGCAGAGGCATGCAAACCACTTGAGGAACGGCTACATCCAACTTATTTCATGGAATGTAGCAGGGTGGATGAGATGCATCACATCCTGTTCCACTCTTCAAACATGATTATGATATCATTATTTTACAAGAAACGTGGATGGCTCAGCCTCTTGAACTTGATGGCTATCAGAGCTATAATCTAGGAGCAACACCAGGAGTAGGTCCTGGGAGACTGAAAGGAGGCTTGAGTATATTGATAGCCACCGCCCTAAAAGCCAAATGCTATTCAAAGCCAGGCCTACCTCATTTAGTGATGTCTGTTCAGGTATCATGGAGAGAGACCAGTTTGATCATTATAAATGTTTACTTTCCACCAGCAGTAAGGAAGCTCCAGCTAGAGCAAAAATGGAATGCTTTGGATCAATATGTAACACAAATTTCATTGGAATGCCCAGAGGCCTTAATTTTAATAGCGGGAGATTTAAATGCTCGCTTAGGCCCGAATGATTCCTTTCTAGCAACAAAATATCATGCAGCTTCTGGAGAATGGGGGGGAGTTAGGAAATTATAGAGCTCCCCACACATCACAGTTTTCAAGACCAAAAGGCAAATTACATGGCCTCCCTCTTGGCCAAAATGGCACGCTGAAAAAAAGGTCTTCCAGATACTGGGTAATGGCCGATGCGGAAAATGACCACCCTGGTGAAATGACTTTTATGGCAGGCAACAGAGCCAGTACAATTGATTACATTCTTGTGTGCAACTCCTTACTTCCATGTGTGCAAGAATTTCATGTGCTCCCCTACTTGGAGGGAGATCACCTTCCTCTCAGTTTAAAAATTAGTCTAAGAACAACACAGACACATATTACCAATTGCTACAGATCACAGCTGTCCTTTGTAGGCAGACGAATTAGATGGTCTGGGGAAACTGATCTTGAGTTTAAAAAAATTTTAACATCAGAAATGCTACAGAAGAGCGCCACTGTTTTCTCCACTGCCAAAGACACCTTGGATCCCATGGATTTTTATGAGGAACTGATAAGACTCATAACTACAAGGTTAATAGACTATAAGGAAGATGGCCTCATACAGAATCATAAGAAAAGACAAAACAAACCATGGTTTGACAAGGAATGTGCTCAGAAAAAAAAGGGCAATTGAACCAGCAATATAGAAAGCTAAGGAACAGTTCACCCGACAAAAGAACGGAAGCCCAGCTAAGCACTCCTAGATCACAAAAAAAGTATAAACAAACACTCGCTAAGAAAAAAACCCAATATACTAGAAAAATATGGGAAGATTTGATACAAGCGACTAAGCAGAAAAATCAATCTTTGTTCTGGAAACTCATCCAAAAGCGGAAGCAAAGGACACCGATCCAACTTGAAATGTATATACCACCTAATAAATGGACTAGGAAGTTCTTCCCAAAGGCTATATATTGACGGTATAGAAGAGCCACCACTACATGAGGACTTTTTAACAAACATTCAGACATGGCCTGCAGTCAATTCAAAGAGGAAATAAAAAAAAGAAAGACCATATTAACATGGGCTGAAAGCGAGGGAAAGCCCTGGCTTAAGATGAATTGACAGAAGTCCTAAAAGGGAACATTGATTGAGGTGGGCTCAATTTCCCTGGCCAGCGATATTCACCTACATTGATGACAGAGCGGGGACGGATCCCCAAAGATTGGGGAATGGCGATTACTGTTCCCCTACATAAAAAAGGTGATAAAAAAGATCCCAAAAACTACAGACCAATTAGCCTCCTTAGCGTATTAAGTAAGTTATACTCAAGTCATCTGCTGGAGAAAATAAACGACTGGCTGGAAAGAGAAGATCTAATAGATATAGTGCAAGCTGGCTTCAGAGAGGGACGCTCCACTACTGAGCATTCTCTAATTATACAACACCTGATTGAAAAATATGCTGCAAGTGGTCCAACATCCCTATTTGCAGCATTCATTGATCTGAAGTCCACTTTTGACTCCATCTCCAGACATAAGCTTTGGCAGAAATTAGAGGTATCTAGTATAGATAAAAGGCTTTACTTTTTGATACGTGCCCTGCATAACCAAGCAAAAATGAGAATTTGATGTAATCCTAAAGGACATCTCACTGACCCAATAAACATACACAAGGGTGTCAGGCAGGGATGCTTACTAGCTCCCACTCTATTCAACTTCTTTATAAATGGGATCACAAAACAACTGAAAAATATTGACAGCCACCCACCCAAGTTGGCCTCACAGCATCTGGCGATACTCTTATATGCGGATGATATTGTTCTCCTGTCCAGAACATCAGTAGGACTTAGAAGAGCTCTCCGGAACTTCACAGAGTACTGTGAAAAGGAAGAACTGGTCATAAATTTTTCCAAAACAAAAATTATGAAATTTGGCAGTGTGGGGCCAGAGCCGCGTTTCTGGTCCTACACAGCTGAGTTAGTTTTAAGAAAAACTAAGTTAGAAATAAGAGCAAAAGACATCTGACATTAGAAACAAACAGACAGTTTTTACTTAGCAGAATTTAGAACGTTACAGAAGGTTACAGAAGGTGAACTCCCCTGAGGGAGAGGCCCTGGTGCTCTCAAGTGAGAGACACGCCCCCTTTTGGGTGGCTCTCAAGTGAGAGTCACAGCCAGTAGAGGAAGAACCTTAATTTTTATAGTTGCAAAAACGTCACACAATCCATCCCCTTACGTTCCACGTATTATAATCCATACCCCTTTCACGTGCTACAAGCATGTACCTTTCAAAATCTTATTGGATAGATCTGGTCACATGAAGGCAGCCTGTATTCTAAGTATATTCTGTTACTCAAACACTACATGGTGTGAGCTCGTGGCCCTCTAGGCATATGCAAAGGGCTGCCATAAAACTAGCTTGCTGTCTTCAAGAATAACCTGTTTTGCTAAGTTTCTCCCAGAGAGAGCTATGTCCCTAGGGTATTGCAGGCTTGAATCTACATACATTCTTCTGGATCATAAAACTTTTCTGTTCCCCAGCATGAAATGATTCTAACATTTTAAAAGATTTTACAATGATTCTAAGACAATAGAATTATAGTAAAATACTAATACATGTGAATTTCTCCTTATCATTTATGTGTTCATTTAACTATATAGAAAAACACTTGTTGATTTAACTAATCACATTCTATTTCTAACCCAAAAACCAAAGTTATAAAATGCATTTGTCTTCTGTCACGTAGTAACCTGTAGTTACAAGATCCTAAAGATGTTATCTGTACCTGCCTGCATCTTTTGCTAGCAAGCTGGTAACATTCCTTTGACCTACTGCAAAACATGCAGGCTTTTGGTCACTTACACAGAAACTCCCATTTTGATTCTTTGCAATTCTTTGGTTCATTCACTTGATTAAATACAATTTTTATACACATTCTGATCCGTTCCCACAGCAGCAAAACTAAAAAGAGAACTTGGAATATAAAAGGCAACAAAATCGAACAAGTAAACATCTTCAAATATTTGGGAGTGGTAATACAATCTTCCGGATCCAACAGTGAGCATTTAAAATTAGTAACAGAAAGGGCTGAAAGAACCATGCATGCTGTGTGAAAATTCTTTTGCTCAAAGGGGGCTTTTTATGTCCCTGCAGCGCTAAAACTGTATCAGGCTAAAATTATTCCACAACTTATATATGGAGTATACTCAAATCAGTACATGACAAATATAAAGATCTTGGAGAGAACTCAAACGAAATTCTTAAGAGCTATCCTGCAAGTACCTCCAGGAGTGGCCAACGCCTTTTTAAGGCTAGAAGCTGGATTAATGAGGATAGAAGACAGAATCTTCCTGCAAACAGCCTATATCTATGGTTGAAGGCACATAGTAACCAAAAAGGATTATGGCCACTTATTGTCAGTGACTCTTTTCAACCTAGATGGCTCTGGGAAGTCAATGAGAAGGCAACAAGGATTTATCACTTCTTGACTTAAACAAGGGTTTATCACTTCTTGACTTAAAATCTCAACCCATATTTTCAGCAAAAAGCACTCTCAAGCAAAGGGTACAAGATATTGCCAGACAACAAGATTTGCACAAGTATCCAGATTTTACGCTAGAAGCATCCTGTAGATACATACAGTCACCAGCCCCATATATATCTAACATTGAAATACATACATTTAGAAGGGCATTTACCCTGGTGAGATGTGCATCACTCCCTTCTGCGATCCTAGAAGGGAGATGTAAGAAGATACCCAAAGAAAAGAGGATCTGCTTCTGTAATTTAGAAGAAATGGACACTACAGGCCACATCCTCCTTCGCTGCCCTCACTTCAGAGAAATAAGAGCCAAAATACTAGACCCAATATTAAATAACTTCAGGGGTTATCCAGAAAATGTATGTATAAGGAAGCTCCTGGAAGACAAAAATCCAAACTGATCTAGACTGGTTGCCAAATTTTGTACATTTGTTATAAAGAAACGCAGACCAGTGAGCAGGCAACTGATATTGTATTAGAGATAGATATATGAATATATGGCTCACAATCATTAATTATTAATATTATTACTATTATTATTTTAATCTAGGGTTGAACAAATGGGAGTGCAGACAGGCCGAAAGACAATAAGTAGGCAAGCCCATGCATATACGAATAATTTTAACTGGAGTGACTCATTTTAACACTAAGTTATGGATTGGATTCATTTTAACGCTAAGTTCTAGATTGGATTTATTTTAACGCTAAGTTATGGATTGGATTCATTTTAACGCTAAGTTCTAGATCGGATTTATTTTAACGCTAAGTTATGGACTGGATGTATTTTAACGCTAAGTTACCGTATGTATGGGACAAGTGAAACAAATTAGGCCTCAATGTCGATTTTAGGGTATTTCATATATTACAATTACACTGGGAATTACAAGGTTGAGAGTGTGTATAGAATTTGTTGATCCTTGACTGTAATTTGCTGTATAGAATTTGTCGGTCCCTGACTGTAATTTGCTGGTCTTTGACTGTAATAATAATAAATTGATTGATATTACCTTCCATTGGAAACAATGGGGGATGGGGCACCCCCTTTGGAAGTCCATAGCTTTGGACTCCCTGAACCAAACTTCACAAAACCTGGGTGATATCAGTAAGAGACTTTCCTGATGATACCTCCCAGGTTTGGTGAAATTTATTTCAGAATGTCCAAAGTTATGGACAATCAAAGGTGTAGCCCCCATCTTCTATTAGCTCCCATTGGAAACAATGGAGGATGGGTCACCCCTTTTGGGAGTCCATAGCTTTGGACCCCCTGGACCAAACTTCACAAAACCTGGCTGGTATCAATAAGAGACTCTCCTGATGATACCTGCCAGGTTTGGTGAAGTTTGGTTCAGGGGGTCCAAAGTTATGGACCCTCAAATGTGTAGCCCCCATCTTCTATTAGCTCCCATTGGAAACAATGGAGGATGGGGGCACCCCCTTTGGGAGGCCATAACTTTGGACCCCCTGAACCAAACCTCACCAAACCTGGGTAGTATCATCAGGAGATCCCCCCACACAATCCCTGAAAGTTTGGTGCTGCTAGCCTAAACAATGCACCCCTTGCAGGCCAAAAACCAAAAAATACTAAAAATGTTTTAAAAACCCACAAATGGGTGGGCGGAGCTTTGGACATGAATGCGGGGTTGAACCTGAGAACCCCCCCCCCCCCGCCTTACCTACGTCCTTATTTACAGGTATGATTGTATGACGTATGTATTCTTTGTATCTATAAAGACTAAGGTCTTTCGTATGGTGGGGGTGTCTCTTTCAAGAGCACCCAGAGTGTGCCTCTCCCTTGGGTCACCTTCTATATTCTGTTCAGTAAAACTTTGTTTGTTTCTGATATCTGATGCTTTTCTGGAGTTTGTTTCTAACCTATCTTTTCTCCAGACAGCTGTGCAGGCCGGACATGGGTTCTGGCCTCACAGTTTCGACCTGAAGTGGCAACTCTGCTCCCTCTCTTGCGAGGTCCCTCCTGCAGGCGTCTGCGGAAGCAAGCTCTGGTCTATGAAGCTGATGCTGAGGTAAAGTCTCCCGGGTCCTTCAATGCCCACAGGCCCCCACATGAAGTGTCTCCATGGACTTCGACAGACTTAGGAAGGTATTCTTGTTTGTACTTCAGCTCTAGAGCCTACTTTATATGCCTAATAAAGATGGTGGTTGTTGACTTAGGAAGGTGTAACTTTGCTACCGGTAGGATTGCATCGTTAAACCTAGTCAGGCGAATACATGCTAATATTTCAAAATAATTTAAAATATTGCTAATGTTATTACTCGGAGTTGTAAGTTTGAACTGCTTCACGAATGGGATTTTTTTTTAAATAGAGATTTTGTCTTCCCATATGGAGGCTCAGCCGAATCGACAGTGTTGACGATCTCGACGATCGATCGACCGCTCTGGTTTCCAGCGCTTCGCCTGGCTGCCTGGCTGGCTGGCGGGCGGGCGAGGGGTTCGTAGGGCATGCTGGGAAGCGGCGCTCCTGTCCGGCCTGGTGCGCGCGTTGCCTGCTGGGACATGCAGGCAGAGGAGCTGGGGCGGGGCGTGGCCGGCGACTCGCTGGGAGGCGCTGCTGTCCGGGCGACGAGAGGGTCCGGGGCGCCCCCCCACCCCCACCCCCACCCCCCGATAGCCGCCGCGTAAGTCCGCCGCCCGCGGGGGCTGGAGGGGCCGAGCCGGGGGGGGGGGGGGCGGGCGGGCGGGCGGGGAAAGCTGTGCCTGTTGAAGTGCCGCTGAAGACGCCTCTTGGGGCGACGGGGGGGGGGCTGGCTTTCCGGTGCGGGGGGGGGGGAGGCCGCGGGTGACTCTTCTCCCCCCACCCCGCCCCCGCCCCCGCGCGGCCTCGTGCTCTGCCTGCGGGGCTCCTGCTGGCGCCCGCCTGGCTGCCGGGGGGGGGGGCGGGGGGCACTCGCCGGAGCGCCAGGGTTTCCGCTGGAGCGGAGCGGAGCCTCCCTGACCCGGGGCGGGCGGGGCGGGGCGGGCAGCGAGGTCAGGCGGCCTCTGGGGTGGGCTGCTGGGAGGAAAGCCCCCCCCCCCCCGAGCGGCGCCCCGGAAGGAGAGCGGGGCAGGGCGGGGGGCGCCGGTTCTTTCTCCGTCCCCGGCCGTCCGCAGCCACAGGAGGGAGGGCGGGGCGCCTCCCTGCCCAGCCCTGGCCGAGGGCCCGGCCCTGGACGCCGTGCGCGACGTCGGGGCTGCTGGGCGGAAGGGGCCGGGGGGGCGACGTGGGTGCGGGGC
Organism: Sphaerodactylus townsendi; assembly: GCF_021028975.2. Classification (NCBI taxonomy): domain Eukaryota; kingdom Metazoa; phylum Chordata; class Lepidosauria; order Squamata; family Sphaerodactylidae; genus Sphaerodactylus; species Sphaerodactylus townsendi. The sequence goes on along the minus strand of NC_059440.1, from coordinate 1,609,358 downwards.
TGGCTCGCCAGGGGGACTCCGTTCCCTGCAGGCGGCAGAGCCAGGGCGGTGGAGCCGGCCTCCAGAGCGCCGAGGGTCCCTGCCAGGCCCGCTTGTGCCAGAGGGCCGCCCCGCCACAGGCACCCGCGCCGCCGCAGACTTTGAGCCCCTTTTCCCCTTGCAGCGCAGGAAGACTGCTGTGAGCCAACGCCTGTGCTATGCTAATGACAGCAGTGAAGGGACGTTTTGGAGATGGCTTCCTGCTGCCTGGTGTGGCTGCTCTGTGGGCTGGGTGGTGGGAAGGTGCAGACTGCAGAGGCCTCCACTTGTGCCCCTGTTTCGCTGCTGCCCTGGCTCGGGATCCTCCGGGCGGTGCCCTGCCTGCCTGCCTGCCTGCCTGGGGCAATCGGTGTTGGCGTAGCAAGGGAGACGCAGAGCCAGGGGAGGGCTTCCGCAGGTAGCTGCGTCCCCAGTCCTCTTGGTTAGAAGTGGGAATCCTGCCAATATATGGGCTGCTCTTGCCTCTGCTCAGCTGGTCGTCTGTGACCACGAAGTCGTTCCCTCCAGATGACCAGGCAGGAGATGTTTACAAAAGTTTTGGGATCTGTTTTTTTTATCCTCCTTGTTCCTTTCTTTGAAGTAAATATTATTTGCAGGCTGTGTATGTTTTTGTACCTTTTTCTTGACTCCCACAGTGCTGCAGGTAAAGGAATTGCTTCATGAGCAAGGATTCAGAACAGAGCAACTGTGGTTAGACTCTAAGGTCTTATATTGTCAAGTGTGTCCCTCAGTCTTAAGTGAGAAGAAATTCATAAACTCTGTACAGAAGGTGAATGTGGCTCTAAGAGCTTCAACAAAGTACAGAAAGATTTAAGACCACTGAACCTAGTTGGCACCCAGATGGAAGCCTGACATTGCAGATTCTTCCAGAGCTTGTGGTTTCTGTGGTCTTAAATAGGTATAGATATTTTATGGGGGGGTTCGGGGGCAGGGCCACGTCCCCACCCGCCCCTGGGGCATGGCTATGCCTCCCCAAGCCCTGCTCCCAGTGCTTATAAAAGCAGTTCTCTGAGGCCAGGGACAGCAGACTCCCCTGCCCCCCCCCCCCCAGCAGCAGCTGGGCTCCCAGCCGGCAGCCCCTTCTGCCCTCCCCTCTGGGCAGAGGCATAGCCAGGGCAAAAGGAGCCCGGTGCAAAATCTGAGCGCCCCCCCCCCCCCCCGCGGCCACTGTGATGCTGGAATCCACCCCAAAACAGCATCACTTGCAATGGTGTTTAAACTACAGCCCACATTCTCCTTTTAAATCCTGCTTAAAGGGAGAATCTGGAGTCCCCAGTTAAAACAACATTGAAAGTGATGCTATTTTGGAGTGGATTCTCCCCCACCCTGAAACAGTATCACTTTCAATGTTTAAACTGAGGACTTCACATTCTCCCTTTAAATCCATGCTGAAGGGGGTGGATTTAAAAGGAGAATCTGGGGAAACTTTGGGGGTGCCTGCTGTCAGGGGTACAGTTACTAAGCTAGCAGCACCAAACTTCCACAGCATCTTTAGGAGACTCTCCTGATGATATCACCCATGTTTGGTGAAGTTTGGTTCAGGGGGTCCAAAGTTATGGACCCTCAAAAGTGTAGCCTCCATCTTCTATTAGCTCCCATTGGAAACAATGGGGGCACCCCCTTTGGGAGTTCATATCTATAGACCTTCTGGACCAAACTTCACCAAACCTGGGTGGTATCAGTAAGAGACTCTCCTAATGATAATGAAGCCCTCCCCTGGCTCTGCTTCTTCCTTACTACGCCAATACCGACTGCCCCAGGCAGGCAGGGCACCACCCGTAGGATCCCAAGCAAGGGCAGCAGCAAAACAGGGACAACAAGAGGTTGGAACCCCTGTTTTTTGGTGATCTTTGCATTCCCTCCTCTTAGGTCTGTTCACTGGTGGGCTGCACATGTGTTTTCCAGCATACCTTGTGCATGCCAGGTTAGGGTAATGTTCTAAGCAGTCGTGTTCGAAGCCTGTGGGTATTTCTGGTTGAAAAACTAACGCCAAGCACAAAATCCAGCTGAGGGGGAAGCAGAGGCAGTTCTTCTGTTGCCGGGGTGGGGGGGTTCTGAGTCAGAGCCGTCATGTCGTCCTGGAAGGTGGGGAACAGACACCCGTTTCCTGCAGCGCCGTGAGCAGACAGACCATGTGGGTCTCCTCCCAAGAGTGGCTTGGTTTTCCCAGTGACTGCAGCTCTTTGGCAGAGGGAGAGCTCTTGGAAAGGTCCAGGCCTTCCCCACACTTCTGATGATGCCAGATGCGGCAGTGAGCGTGCTGCCTGGGGTGTGCGATGAAGAGCCTATTCTGCCCGTTTTTCAAGAGCAAATCTGGGTGCTGGGTACAATTCAAAGTCTGAGCTTAGCCCTAAGCAGCCAGGGCGTGGGGTACCTGCAGGACCATCCTCTCCTGTGCCAACTTACTCCCTACATTTAAATCGGTACCCAGCCAAGGCCCTTTGTATTTGCTCAGACCTTTTTCCAGGTGTGAGATATTTTTTCCGGACTGTCCCCCCCCCCCCCCCAATTAACATGGCTGATTTGTGACGGTTTTCAGAATTCTCTCCATTTGGCAGCCACTCTGAGCCACACTCAGTCCTCCCGAGTGTTCCAAAGAAGCGAAGCTCTGCAGAGTTCCGTCTGTGTTTGGATGGTTGCTGAGTGCCTTCCTTATCTTGACCTTCCACCAGGGGCCTCAGGGCAGCATGTGTGGTTCTCCTTTCCCCCATTTTATTCTCACAACAGTCCAGTGAGGTGGTCCAGGCGTAGTGTGTATAACTGGCCCAAAGCCACCCAGCGAGCTTCCACGGCAGAGTTGGGATTTGACCCCCGTGGCTCAGAGAGGCAAGTGGAAGCCCCGCAGTGAAAGCTCTGCTCATGACCTGAGTTTGATCCCAACGGAAGTCCATTTTAGGTGACCCGCTGAAGGTTGACTCAACCCTCCATCCTTCTGGGGTGGGTGAACTGAGGACCCAACTTTCTGGGGGGTAAAATGGAGACGACTAGGGAAGGCAATGGAAAACCGCCCCATGGAGTCCGTCAGGGGACTAGAATCATCAAGTTGGAAGAGACCACGAGGACCATCGGATCACGTCCCGTCTAAAGTAGAGAGTCGGCCATTTTTCCTTTCCTTTGGTTTTCTTATTTTCTCAAAGTAAGAGTCCAGTGGCACATTAAGAATCAACGGTTGTATTCCAGTGTGAGTGGGAGCTCCCTTCATCCGATGAACTGGAGTTGTAAATCCCTCGGGCCGGTTTATAGAAATTACAAGTGGCGAGCCTCTATCTGTGGAGTTAAGTACTGCAGGCAGGGAATTAGATATAAAGGCGAGAGGGTTTTTTTCACGGATTTCTAATGAAGTGAGCTCTGAGGAGGGCTGCCAGAACAGCAGACCACCCCCAAACCTGGAAACCCCGATCCCTGCTGCCACTTTGTAGGGTGGTGAGGGAAATTGCTGTTTCTCCAATGACACAGCGTTCCTTCTAGAGCAGGGGTCTGCAACCCGCGGCCCCGGAGCCGCATGCGGCTCTTTCAGCCTTATACTGCGGCTCTGCGTGGCCTGGAGGTTGGAGGATAGCATGGACGTGTCCCTCCAGCCCTTCAGAGCAGCACTGGAAGGAAAAGGGAGGGGAGGGGCCGAACCGGAGACGGCTCCATGCGGAGACGGCTCTCTGGCTCAGTTGATCTTCGGAGTCGTGGAAAACGGGTCCAAATGGCTCTTTGGGTGGTAAAGGTTGCCAACCCCTGTTCTAGAGTGAGGCTGCAAGTGATGTCATCGCGTCAGAGCCCTGCTGTAGGATCCCACTGAAGCTCTGTGATAACCACAGTGTTGCAGTTGTGGTTCTGGAAGTGACATCAGAGTGATGGCAATTTGCATATCTGTGCCCCCCACTGCTTCCCACCAGTTGCTGGCACCCATAGCTCTGACTCAGGCATGCTTATGCTGCAGTAAATGTTGTTGTGGACTAACGCACAGCTGAACATTACTCTGATTAAAAAATCTGCCTAAATATGTGAAGATAACATGTAACCCACATTTTACTTATGTAATAAGTTTTATTTAGTTATTCTATTTTTGGCCCACCCTTTCCTGATTAAGTTAGGCTCAGGACAGCTAATGACAATATGAAAACAATTGAAATGGTTAAAACCCCTCAATAGTATTCACATACTAAAATCTCTGAGGAAGAAGAGTTTGGATTTATATGGTGCCTTTCTCTCCTGTAAGGAGTCTCAACGCAGCTTACAAACTCCTTCCCTTCCTCTGCCCACAACAGACACCTTGTTAGGCAGCTGGGGCTGAGAGCATTCTGGTGACCCAAGGTCACCCAGCAGGCTTCATGTGAAGGAGTGGGGAAAGCAATCCAGTCCATCAGATTATAATCTCCTGCTCATGTGGAGGAGGAGTTGGTAATCAAACCCAGTTCTCCAGATTAGAGTCCACCTGCTCTGAACCACGACACCAAGCTGGTGTCATAAAACCTCTACAGTAATGGGAAATGGAGAGGAAAAGGAAGAGTTGTACATAACGCTCTTTGAGGCTGTAACGGGAGAGGCAGTCGGTCCTGCAGGCCCAGTGGTTCCAGAGCATTTAGGGGTTGAGAGGTTCAAACCAAAACCTTGAACCTGATCCAGTTCCACCTGGAGCCAGGGCAGCTAACAGAACACTGGCTGAATATTCTTCATCAAATAGTTCACTTATTTGTTTGGGATGTCACCTTTTGTTTACGAAATGTAGGCGTGCTTCATCAGATCAGCTTCAGTTTAAGACATTAGAAAAATTTCCAGCTTCAAGCTCCCATCTCTGCCTGGAGTCACCAATTGGCAGCCGTGGGGAGAGGGCTGCTGGCCTGATGGGTTTGGGCCTGCTCTTCTGTTCCCTAATGGTCCATGTTGCCTTTACCCCAGGGGCCTCGTCACCACCCTCACTCAGCCGGGGACCCTCGTGACTCGCCCCCACCACGGCGGAGCCAGTCAAGCCCACCCTCTGCAGAGTCATCATCTACCTGCAGAAAGAGATGTCTGCGGACACCTGCCTGACCTCCATCTGCCCCCCGCCTGGAGCCAAACCCAAGAGCTGCAGCTTCAAAGCAGGCAGTCCGGCCAACAAGTACGTGCGCCTCAATGTGGGCGGCTCCTTGTACTACACCACCGTGCAAGTGTTGACGCGGCACGACACCATGCTGAAGGCCATGTTCAGCGGCAGGATGGAAGTCCTCTCCGACAAGGAAGGTGAGCCCCAAGCTGGCAAACGTGTCTGGTGCTGATCAGAACCCTCCGCCCCCCGACCCGCTTCTCCCATTGGGATTCTTGTTGCCATGGCGGCAGCAGCAGCAGCAAATAAAATCTGACGAACTGTCGTATACTGAACCAGGCCTGTTTCCCTGGGCCAGCAGCATTCTCCCCTGCGTCTGGGGCAGGAAGAGGGTTTTCCCCGCTCCTGAGGCCATTTGCACTGGAGATGCTGAGGACGGAGCTTGGTGCCTCACATGTGCAAAGCAGATGCCCTCCCACGGAGCCGTGGCCCTTGCCCAATTGCAGCTTGTGTAGATGAATCTGTGGGCCCTCTTTGCACTGAGTTCATCTAGCTGATCTCTGCCTATACTGGCTGGCAGGGTCTCTTCCCCAACTCCCGCCTCCTGAGGGTCTGGACCCCTCCTGAGGCCAGGGATTGACCACAGGATTTTCCGCATGCAGAGAGTGAGCTAAATCAGTACAAAATGGAGCATTTGGAGGCAGTTGCTCCGATTCTTGCTGGCAATTAACTCTGTAGCTGTGGCGGATGGGACCGCTCCTTAGCTATATCCCCTGTTATTTATACTTTAGACTTTTATACCACCCTGTCCCCGGGGGGCTCCGGAAGGTGTACAACATCTAGACGTAGTACAATAATAAAATAGCTAAAAACCTTTAAAAGCAGCGATAAGAACAATAAAACTAAGTATACTAATATAGTGAATACAAGTATAAATATAAATGGCGTCCAGCAACTCAGTTTTCAAAGTCCTCTCCCCTAGAGGGTGGAGCGGCGAGTCCCATAAGCGGCCCAGATGTAAAGGGCCTAAAGGGGGGGGGGCACTATCAGCGGCTGGTCCCTCCAAAGGCCCGGCGGAACAGCTCCGTCTTACAGGCCCTGTGGAACTGACCAAGGTCCCGCAGGGCCTGGACAGCTGGAGGGAGAGCGTCCCACCAGGCCGGGGCCAGAGCCGTAAAGGCCCTGGCCCGCGTGGAGGCCAGCTGCATCATCGATGGTAGATCGACATGATGGTAGATCCTGTGCTTTGAGTGCTCCATTTGCTTTCAAGTCACAAGACTCCAAAAACCCAGTCCTTCCTTTCCACCCACTCTGAATATCCTGCTTCCCTCTCTGCTTGTCCAACCGGCCTATCCCAGCCTTCTCCTCTAGGGCTGCACCTCCCCTCTCTGGTCATTCTGGCCATGTGTGGGTTTTTTGCTGCTCCCAGATGCAGCAGCACCTCCAGAGCCTGACCCTCAAAGCCCGTCTCGGCCACCCCTCCCGGTCTCTGCTCTCATATCAGAAGATTAAAAATAAGGCCAACAGTGCAAAATGTGTTAAAGTATAAAAACTCCCCACGCCTTTCACTCAAGAGGCTTCTTCAGGGGAACCTATGATATAAAGCATGTAACTGAATTACTGTGTTTTTAAAAATAGTTATTTCGTTAAAATTATACAAGTAGTTTTTGAAGTAGTTATGTTGCCAAACCACTGCAGGACTAACAGGTTGGTTACATTCATTTAGGAATGAAGAGAAACCAATGCAAGAGTGGTATATCACTGCTGTATAGGCATTTGATTTTACTAATAAATGTAAAGTTCTTACTGAATTCCGGTGCCACAGTCCGGAGACTGGTACACATAGGAAACTGGACATCTTTGAATAACCTGAACAAGTCTACACCTACTGTGAAAGCACTCCGCTGTATTTACAGCATGTTGAACCATCTATGAACTAAAACAACTCATGCCGTATGTACTGAACATTATACAAGGCTTTTTGCTACACTGTGTAATGGAGGCTGTCTGCCAGAAGATGATGTTTGGTTTTATCGTATAATATGTGTATATGTTAAATGGGAATACATGATAGCTATAAACAGCACCTTTAGAGTATACATACGTTTATATTTCATATTATGTCACATGATTAGTATAGTCGAGTTAAGTTGTTATTCATATATTTGAGCACCTAATGTTGGTTAGGCACTGTATTTATTTAGAGTCTGTTATATGCATTTAAGAACTTTACATTTATTAATTAAAGCAAATGCCTATGCAGCAGTGATATACCACCCTTGTATTGGTTTCTCTTCATTTCTGGTTGGTTGTATATCAGGTCCAGTTTATCATATATAACAGTGGTGGCGAACCTTTGGCACTCCAGATGTTATGGACTACAATTCCCATCAGCCCCTGCCAGCATGGCCAATTGGGGCTGATGGGAATTGTAGTCCATAACATCTGGAGTGCCAAAGGTTCGCCACCACAGATATATAACATTCATTTAGGCACAAATTAGATTCTTAAAATTTGAGTTGCACAGTTTATTTTATCTCTCTAACAAGGGATTTTTTTCCTTTCTCCTTTGTGCGATCTCAGAGACAAATAAGCTCAGTTTTGTATAAGATACACCCTGTAAACTGAGTTCTAATATATTTCATTTGCTTGTATAATTTGAACTAAATAACTATTTTTATAAATTCAGTAATATAATGACATGCTATATATCGCAGTTTGAGCTGGATGAACCTCTTCAGTGAGACATGTGGAATTTTTATCTGAGTAATAAAATATATATTTTACCTATTTTGCCCCATTTTCGTCCCTCTGCTCTCATTTCCCAGCCCCTTGCTGCCCATGACTGTCCTTTCTGTGGTGCTTCCAGCTGCAGCCATCCAAGGGTCTCTGGTTCCCTCGGCCCCCTCACCTTTTCTGCTTGCTGCCCCTGTGGCCTGGCCTGGCTTCCTGCATGATTCCTAGAATTATAGAATGATCGAGTTGGAAGGGACCAGAAGTGCCACCCAGTCCAACCCCCGGCCATGCAGGAACACACAAGCAAAGCACTCATGACTGATGGCCGTCCACCTCTGTTTAAAAACTTCCAAAGGAGGAGATTCCACCACCCTCCAAGACAGCACGTTCCACTTCTGAACAGCAGGCACCGTCAGGGAGTTCCTCCTAATGTTTAGGTGGAAAGAACTTCCTGCCCCTTCTCTTTCTTCCTCCCAGCTACTTCTCAAAGCCCAGTGCTTCTATTTAGCCTTTGGCATGGCCCCTTCCCACAGAAACATGTGAAGAACGGGAACAGATTCTCCCTCAGTTTGTCCTTTTCCTCTCTTTTGATGTGTCAGTTTTCAGATTGCAACTTCCTTGATGCAGTAGCCTTTCGTCTTCCATTCTGTGAAGCACCTTTTATTCTGTGAAGCACTACCTGTGAAGCATTACCCATAAATTAAATTGTGGTGGCGGCAGAAAGCAATGTTGAGCCACAGCCAACTGGTAGTGATCCCACAGGGTTTCCAAGGCAAGAGACGTTTAGAGGTAGTTTGTCACTGCCTGTGTCTGTAGAGGAGTCCTGGACTCCTTTGGTTAGCTCACCTGCAAATACCAACCAGGACCAACCCTGCTTACTTTCCACCGTCCATGGAGATCAGGCTAGCCTGGGCCATACAGGTCAGGGCTAAATTGGTAGAATCAAACGTCCTCTTTGCTGCAAAGCCTACTGAGTATCCCTGGCCTCTCACACGCTCTCTGGTCCGGTTTTCCTTGCAGGGTCTCAGTTTGGCAGAAAAGCTGTTCTAAGGAGCAGTTCCACAGCCACGACCTTTCTCTTCCTCTTGGGTTCCCTCTTTCGCAGTTTTTGTTATCTGCCCTCTGCTATGCATTGCTTCTGTGGACAACCAGGAAGTGGTCACCTTGAATGCAGCTTTGCCTTTCCAGTGGGAGCGCCAACCTTGTGGGTACTACACCAACTGCTGTTGAAGTGTTGTGTCTTCTGTCCATTCCCCAGGTTGGATCCTCATTGATCGTTGCGGGAAGCACTTCGGGACTGTTCTCAATTACCTCCGGGACAACACGGCTGCCCTGCCCAAAAGCCAGCAGGAGATCCAAGAACTGATGGCAGAAGCCAAATATTATCTCATTCAGGGGTTGGTCGACCTGTGTCAGGCTGCCCTGCAGGTAACAACAAATAGGTTGGCGGTGTGTGTGTGTGTGTTAGGTCTCGAACCTTGAAGCAGTACGTGGACTCTGTATTGTTGATCAGTAGCATGAATTGATCGGCATCGAAGCACCCAGCTTGGCAAAGTCAGTTTTGGGACCTGGCTTTTGCTATTCCCTTTTATACTGATGTTAGTCCCCCCTCCCTTTTTCCCAAGGAATATGAGAAAGAGGCGTCCCAAGGTCAGCGACATATGGAGATAAATCCACCAGGCATCCTGTCCTCACGGGACATTCACGCGTTGCAAAACGAAAGCCGTGCAGGCCAGGTTGATGTCAGGGCTCCAGTTTTTCTTTTTTCTTTTTTTTCTTTTTTTTTTGGTTTAAAAAATAAAGTTTATTTCATCCACTGTGGTACAAATACAAACATTTCCGATTCATCTACATATCAACAGTTATTGCAGTTATTATTATTATCGCACGTATATACAACCTTTCAGAGAAAATCATTATTAGCTATAAAACAGTGTACCAAATACCAAAAAAGCAAATAAATAATACTAATAAAGGGAAAAAAAGAAAAAAATAGAGATAGAGTTAAATAAATATTGTGAAAAAGAAAAGAAGACGGAAAAAAAGATTAATAAAAAAATAAAAAAAATAAACCCCAAGAGAAGGGGGGACTTCCAACTTAAGGGGGTTCCCTTGTAAGGGATTACTTTGTTGCATTAATAAATATAGCACTTGCTACTTTTTCCCCCTGTATATTCATAGGTTAATTATTATTTAACATTGAAGGTACAATAATAATTTGTTTGTTCCATGTCTAACTTGTATAGAATCGTTTAAAGGTCGCCAAATTTCTAGAGTCTTTTCTATATTTCTTTTTTTTAATATACCAGAAAGTTTGTCCATTGATGCGTATTCAATTAGCAGTGAGATCCATTCTTGTATTTGGGGGGGAGAAGTCTTCTTCCAGTTTCGTGCAATCAGAATTCTAGCTGCAGTTATCATATACAAGAGTAAAGTTTTACAGTTACTTTGAATTTTATCATTTATCATATTTAATAGAAACATTTCCGGACAAAAACATAAATCTATTTCTAAAATAGTCTTAATATTTTGGTAAATTTCCAGCCAGAAGTTTTTAATTATTTTACAATTCCACCAAATATGGAACATGGAGCCCTTCTGTTCTTTACATCTCCAGCATAGGGGCGAGGCCCCTTTATACATTAATGATAGGTTGCTTGGACAGAGGTACCATCTGAACATCATTTTATAAAAGTTTTCTTTTAATTTGGTACAACTAGTAAATTTGAGATCTTCCCATGTTCTTTCCCATTGTTCCAGGAGAATAACTTTATTAAAATCTTGGGCCCATCTTACCATACAGATTTTAACTTGTTCTGCCTCTTCTTCCTTTTGTAGCAGTATTTTATAGACTTTACTTACAGTTCCTTTCTGTCCTTCTATTAGTAGTTTCCAGAGAACTCCTTCTTCTAATTCGAATCCTTTTTTTTTAATCTATTTTATATTTTTCAATAATTTGTTTATATGTAAACCATTGACATGGTACATTGTCGATTTCAATTTCATTTCTTTCTTTCAGCCTAATTTCAGATCCATCTTTAATTAGTATATCACTATATCTCAATATTGTTTTATATTGATTTGTCCTCAAGGTCACTGCTTCCAGTGGTGAAATCCATTTAGGGGTTTTAAGTCTATTTTCTTTTTTATATTTTTCCCAAATTTTGTATATTGGTTTTCTTATAGTATGGTCTGTGAAATGTTTAAATTCCTTTCCTTCCATATACCATATGTAATAGTGCCACCCATACATTAAATCATACCCCTCTAAGTTAAGCAGTTCCGTATCATATAAAGTAACCCACTCTCTAAACCATGTCATGGTTGCAGCATTATAATACAGTTCTAAATTAGGGAGTCCTAATCCTCCTCTTTTCCTTTCATTGCACATTATATCAAATTTTATTCTGGATTTATGTCCACCCCATATGAATTTGGTTAGATCTCTTTTACAATTTTGAAAAAATCTTCTGTTCGTTATAATTGGTAGAGATTGAAATAAATAATTCATTTTAGCTAAGACCATCATCTTGATCAGTGCTATTTTACCTAACAAGGTTAAGTTTAAGTTATTCCATTTTTTAAGATTTTCCTTAATTGCTTTCCATTTTTCCTCATAATTATTTTGGTAGAGTAAAATGTTCGATTTAGTGATTACTATTCCCAAATATTTTATTTTGTTTGTTATCTCAAATTTCACTATATCTTTAATTTGTTTTTCCTTAATTTTATTTGAGTAAAAAAGTAGTATTTTAGTTTTTTTTTCATTTACTTGTAAGCCTGAGGTTTGCTTGAATTTCTCTAATTTTTTTTCAGTAGTTGTAATGTTTCTTCCTGCGGGTCTATAAATAAGGGCAGATCATCCGCGTATGCCTTAACTTTATACTCATATTTATTGATTTTGATTCCTTTTATTTCTTTTGTTGTTCTAATATATTCTAATAGCGGTTCTATCATCAGTATAAATAGGAGGGGGGAGAGTGGGCAACCTTGGCGTGTGCTCCTTTCAATGTTAAATTTCTGTGAAATTTCACCGTTTATTTTAATTCTTGCAGTTTGATTGGTGTAGATCGCATGTATCCATGATTGAAAGTTTTCCCCGCATTCTATTTTAGTTAACATTTCTTTCATACTGTCCCATCCAACGCTGTCAAATGCCTTTTCAATGTCTAAAAAAATTAGTGCAGCTGGCTGATTGAATTTTTTTTGTAGTACCTCCACCAGATTAATGACAGTTCGTATATTAGTTCTACTATATCTCCCGGGTAGGGCTCCAGTTTTTCCTTTTGAACCCAACTCTCTGCCTCATTTCAAACAGGACTTGCAAAGAAGTCCTGCTGTGCTCCAGGAGAGCCCCAGCAAGAGCGATCAGGACTCCTCAGCAGCAGCTCCAGAGGGAGCTCTTGGGAGGCCTGCCCTCTTCAGAGGCATTTGAATCCAGTCAAAAGCAGTTGCCTCAGGCAATAAAAGATGAGGGAAAGAATATGGCATGGCTATTATATAATTAAATTAAAGATTTAAATAACAACTAATACAAGATAGAGGAAGTTTGAGAAAGAAAAAATAACGTTGAACTGTTCATTACAGGAGATAGGAAACGTGCTAGGAAAAATGTACAAGCTCTTCAATATGATACTGAAACAAAGCAAGTGAAACAAATCATGATAAAATGGACACAACATTTATGGACTAAAGAAGTTGAATTTATGGAATTTCAGATGTTAAGAGGACACTGGTATAAAATGGTTCTGGTGGGTTTTCCGGGCTGTATGGCCGTGGTCTGGTGGATTTTGTTCCTAACATTTCGCCTGCATCTGTGGCTGTCATCTTCAGAGGTATATCACAGAGAAAAGTCTGTTTCACACTGTGTCCAAGTGAGAAGGGAAAGTTTAGTGTGGTATATTGTCCATGTCCCAGGGTGGGGAATCAATCATTAAGTTGGTTCTGGTGGGTTTTCCAGGCTGTGTGGCTGTGGCACACAGCCCGGAAAACCCACCAGAACCAGTTGAATCCGGCTGTGAAAGCCTTTGACAATATATCAATCATTAAGTGTTTGGGTGGAACTTGCTATGCAAAGGTGTGGTTGAGTGCATTGTATTGCGGGTGGGGTTATCAGTCCATTTTTTAAATACTGGGAGCCAAGCCTTGCTAATTTTTAAAGTCTCTTCTTTCTTATGGAAGTTGTTCTGGTGTTTGTGAATTTCAATGGCCTCCCTGTACAGTCTGACATAGTAAGCTTCTGAATTGTCCAGAATTTCAGTGTTCTCAGATAAAATGTTATGTCCAGTTTTGTTTAAGACATGTTCTGCAACTGCAGATTTTTCAGGATGGTTAAGCCGACAGTGTCTTTCGTGTTCCTTAATACGGGAATGAATGCTGCGTTTTGCGGTTCCTATGTAGACCTTTCCACAGCTGCAGGGTATGCGATAGACACTTACAGAAGTGAGGGGGTCTCTCTTGTCCTTTGCTGAGCGGAGCATCTGCTGTATTTTCCTGGTGGGTTTGAAGATGGTCTGTAGGTAATGCTTTTTCATCAGTTTCCCTATTTGATCTGTGATTCCCTTGATGAATGGTAGAAATATTTTTCCTGTGGTAGGCTGTTTCTCCTCAGTCCTCTGGGTTTCTCTTGGTCTTAAAGCTCTTCTGATTCCTGTTGTGGAGTAGCCATTAGCCTGCAGAGCCCAGTCTAGATGGTTGATTTCATCAGTGAGGAGGTGAGGTTCACAGATTCGTTTTGCACGATCTGTCAGACTTTTGATTATGCCCCTTTTCTGTTGTGGATGATGATTGGAGTTTTTATGTAGATACCGGTCTGTGTGTGTCAGTTTTCTATATACTGTGTGGCCCAATTGGTGGTTGGGTCTGCGAAAGACCAAGACATCTAAAAAAGGCAGCTTCCCTTCTTTTTCTGGTATAAAATGTTTTATAGGTGGAATATTCCAGCAAAAGACATAGCAAGAGCTAACAAAGATTATAATAGTAAATGCTGGAAATATTAAAATATATATGCAACATTTTTATCACATGTGGTGGGTGTGAAAGAAAGCTAGATGAGTAGAAAGGGTGAAGTTGGTGAAGTTAAGAGTCAGTTCGCCACGCAATACAACAGGTATTTGGTGCCCCAGGATGATCTTTGTCTTCCCTCCTCTGCTTGCTGTGGCGGGTGAGTTGTTTGGAGACGGTCTGCCTCTGAATGCCAGAGCCAGTTGACGGAACCCCCATATCTGAGGGCCGCACAATGCCTGTGGAGCTGGGGGCGAGCAGCAAAGGGCCAGGAGCGGAGGCAGAGCTCACGACTCACCCTCTCCCTCCACCTTCCGCAGGACAAGAAGGATTCTTACAAACCTGTCTGCAACATCCCTGTCATCACGTCTCCCAAGGAAGAAGAAAGGCTCATAGAATCCTCCTCGAAGGTGGGTGTCTGGGTGTGTGTGTGTGTGTGTGTGTGTGTGTGTGTGTGTGTGTGTGTGTGTGTGTGTGAGAGAGAGAGAGAGAGAGAGAGAGAGAGAGAGAGAGAGAGAGAAAATGCTTCATTGAACTCCTGCTTTTTTCTGCTTCATCAGAGGTTGGTGACTCACAGCCTTGAGGATGCTGCAGATGGGGGAGGCAAGAAGGGATGGCCTTCCCTCTCTCCCCGGGTCTTCTGAGGCTAAGGAAAGCTGACCTTGCTAGAGATGTGCTGCTCCTGTTTCACAGTTTGGGGCTTTCAGAGAGCCCGTGTCGCGCAGTGCTGAGAATGTCGAGCTGGGACTCGTTCACCTCCCTTCTCTGCCATGAACTTCACTTGTTGAACAAGGTCCTTTTGTATGAGGATGAAATGGAGGAGAGGAGACCTGCACCTGTCCCTCAGAGCTCTTTGCCAGAGGGGTGGTTAGACATCTCAGCAAGGGTGGCTGCTCTTTTCTTACTGGAGAAGGCCTGCCTTACTGCTCTCCAGGGAGGATGGGAGCAAAGAGGATGCTATAATATGTGTGGATGATGTAAAGGAATTTGTTCAGGACTGGACTGGCAAGGCATTCCCTTGATACACAATCTCACTCACAAATGTGGAACTTTGCTACATTCGGAGTTTCCATAACATAGGGAATTAGCTCTTTAGCGTGTTTGGCTACATACAAAGGAGTGGAAAACCAGGATCTTTTACTTGAAGAGGTGCCTATGGCCCCTTCCGCACATGCAGAATAATGCACTTTCAAACTGCTTTCAGTGCTCTTTGAAGCTGTGCGGAATAGCAAAATGCACTCCTTAAGCAAACAGGAAAGTGTGAAAGTGGATTGAAAAACATTATTGCCTGCATGTATGAAGGCCGGCTGATAAGGAGAAAATAATCTGGCAGTTCCAGCAGAGGAAAAAAATGACAGAGACCTGATTTAAAGGTAAAAAAAGAAAATGAAGTTTAGAAGAAGAAAAAAAAATTGGATGTATATCCCCCTTTTCCCTCCTGTAAGGAAACTCAAAGGGACTTACAAACTCCTTTCCCTTCCTCACCCTACAACAGACACCTTATGAGGCAAGTGGGGCTGAGAGAGTTCTGAAGAACTGTGACTAACCCAAGGTCACCCAGCAGGCTTAATGTGTAGGAGTGGGGAAACAAATCCACTTCACCAGATAAGAGTACGCCACTCATGTGGAGGAGTGGGGAATCAAATCTGGGTTTTTTTAGATTAGAGTCCACCTGCTCTTAACCACTACATCCCTCTGGTATTCAATTGAATGAATTGGAACAATAGTGGGGGAAGGGGCTTAAGCAAATACTAGCAGGTACTAAATTGCTGTACAGATACGTAGCACCTTCCAAACTATCAATATAACCAATCAAATCAAAACCAGCCGCAGTTCCTCCAACTGAGATTCAGAGCTGCTTTTAAGCTAAAAAAGGGGATTCTGAGGAACAGGATAGAGGAGAAATGAGATCTGTTGGGACAGAGACGTCCAGTCTTCCCACTGTGAGGCCAAAATTGCAGAGAGAAACCAGGTGCTCCCTGTGTGATGCATTATGGGTTGGAAAATAAAAGGAGGTAGATTAAGATAGGCTGCAAAAATGTACCTTTCCTAGTCTGTGTGGGAATCAGGCGAAGGATCCTGTATGTTGGGATCCTGAGTTGTTGTGCCTGTTGAATCCCAGTCAAACCCCAACGGCTGCCTCTAGATCCAGGTCAGTTATATTGTTTTGGGCCAACAGGACAACCTGGATTCTTTTCAGATAACAAAAGATTGCAACAGAGGAGGAAGGAATACTTGGGGTGGAGCATCAGGAGAGAACTATAGAACTGACTAAATTCTCAGGGTAGGACAGCTGGAAGGGAAGTTATTAGTTGAATTATAATTTAGAAGTGCAGGACTTTATCATTCAAATCCACAAAACGAGATGTGGAGCCGAAGCATATCTTTGGTGGGAATTTTGGGAGATTGTGAAAATCTGAACTGGAGGTTCCAAACTGTCACCAGGTGCTTAACGTGTGAATTGTGTTAATGTTCAGGGATTGCATCTCATGGAGAGGCGTCCTCTGGCCAGGCGTGGCTTCATTGCTTCCATCCTGTTGGCGCTCCCTGATTTCTCCCAAAATGGGTTCCCTGAGCATTGCTATTACAGCAAGATCATTTGCTGTGTTCTTTGCAAAACTTGGCGACTGCTTTCCATGCTCCGCACTTGCCTCTTGGGCTGTGGCTTGTTTACGGGGGACTGGGGGGGACTGGCAAAACCATAGGCCACCCCCCAGGCAGCATGAGTCTGTGGCGTTACCCCCAGGTCTGCAAAAGCTTAGTCTAGGCAGGGATTTGACCCCTTTAAACCCTGAAGGTATCCAGGGGCCCAAACAGTTTCAGCACATAAACTGGTTGTGCTCCAGAAAATAGCCGTCAGATGTTTTTTCCTGCCTCCCACCTCAGCTTTGGATGGTCTCTGACTGGGAGGCACATGGCCTCAGAGTTTGCCAAGGTGTACTCTCTCTTGGAGTATGGAGACCTTCCCTAGGGGCGGATTTCCCACCCTCCCTTAGGGAGGCAGGGATAAAAAACGCTACTTCCTGTTCAGGGCTAGGGACTCCCACTTTGCCATATCAAAGGGAAACTCCAATGTGAGCGTGATTGGCGTAAGCTGATAAACTGTCTCCCCCTGCCGTGGAAAGTGGTCTCTCAACAGAAAGATTGCCTCCGATAGATCTCTATCTCAATTGGAGTCCCGAAAGGACCTGTTCTCACACGTGTATGGAGTAGTCATATAGCTGCTGGACTTCTTCTCCTGGGTTCACACACCACCTCACTTCTAAGAGGTGGACGTGACTGGATCAGCTTCCCATGGCTATGGGCTCTTTTATCACTTTCCCCCCAACTCCCAGTGATCCCGAAGCTCCTGAGATGCACTAGAGCCTAAAGGGGCATGGGAGCCATCCTGGTCAGCTCTGCTCTGTGAGGGAGAATTTTAGTTCTCCTTATAATGGAGATGGTAGTATCCCCTCCATTTCATCTTCCTGCTCTTTCCAGGACCTCCCCACTGTAGGGACTCCTCCTTCAGCCACCTAGATCCCTGGGCTGGTTCCTGGCCTGGGATCACTCTGGCTAGCTGAGCTACACTCTCCAGCTGTAAGGGCTTACCTAAACGGAAGTCATCAATACCCATTCTGGCCTCCAGACGACCTTCTACAGCCAGATCTTTTATAATTCCACCTTGAAATCCTTCACTTTTCTAGTCCAGAGCTCGACCTTACGATGACTCCTCAAAGCCTTCTTGTACTCCAGTGCATAATTGGAATTCCTATATGGGAGGGATTCTCTGAAGGACTGAGAGAAGCAACACTCTCCAAGCCAGGGGCCGCAGCACTCATTCCACGGTGTACCTCTCTATCTTTGAGGGAAAAGCCCATCTCTAACATCCTTGATGTTCTCCCTGCTCTCTTGTTAAATTCTAACAACAACAGGCCTCCCCACAATCCATAGGTTCCTCCTTTGGAGACTCCATAACTGGCTCTTATTCTGCCCTAATAGCCTCTCCCTTCGAACCGGTGCAGGACATCCACTCCACGTATGGCTATACATGAAGACTTACTCTTTCCTGTGGCCATCACTTCTGTCTCAGAGTCTCGGAGCTGAGGGCCCTCTCAGTGAATCCTAACCCCTCTGTGTTTTCCATCAGGGATAGAGTAGTCCTCTCCTACCTAGATCCCACTCTCTAAAACCTTCCAAAGCAGCATCACTGGCCTCTCTCCTTCAACAGGACGCTTGCTTCTCCCCTAACCTCTGCCTCTAAGCCGGGGACCCTCATCCCCTGAACGCACCTGGCACACTCTAGACGCTTGGGAGGTCTCTCAAGGCCTTTATCTCTACGTAACGGCAGAGCACTAGATAGACCTAATCTTCCTTTATCAACATGTCTTCTCCCAACTTAGGGTAATTGGGACAGTCCAATGCAGCCATTAGTCTCAGCTATTAGGTCCCAAGGACCGCGGAAGCAAATACAAAGCCCTCCTAATGCATCTGTAGTTCCTGGAGGAATCCAATTTCCACTCTACCAGAAGCGCGGCTACTAATGCAGCATTCCGCAAGTAAATGTGCTGGCCTTCCTGTCGAACAACTAAGCAGATGTTTATATACAGCCCATTCCTCCTTCACAGATAATTACAAGCTCCTAGTCCCCAAGCGCGGCCGAGATCAATCTCTCAATGCAGCAGGGTGCTCAAGAACATACTAGACGCTTAGCGGCAGCCCACCCTTCTTTGGGGGACACTGCTTGGGGAGGTCCCACCGAGAAGGTCTCCGCCTCCAAGAGAACGGACCATTGGTACTCACCCTGAAGGGACCTTCTCTTGTAGGCAGGAGACCTTCTTGTCCCTCCCATGGCGCCGCTAGCGTTCAGAATGATCTCCAGTTAATTACCTAGTTAAATGCTGTTAGGGTTTCCCCTCCGCTCCGCGGAGCAACTCTGTTTGCCTGTTGCACTGTTGCTTATTCTCATATTTTTCCTTCCTGTTCTTTCCTATGGATATGCATATATTCTTTGTTTCACTGCTCAGTCAGGAGTTTTCTGGGAAAGTAAGGAGTCCTAGCCTGAACAGGAAGTGACGTTTTTTATCCCTGCCTCCCTGAGAGGGGGTGGAAATCACCCCACCGAGAAGGTCTCCTGCCTACAAGAGAAGGTCCCTTCAGGGTGAGTACCAATGGTCCGTTCTCCTGGTCCAGGCTGATGCTTCTTTTTTCTTTCTAGCCTGTGGTGAAGCTGCTTTACAACAGAAGTAATAACAAGTACTCCTACACCAGGTAAGGTCTGCACTTTCTAAGTTGGCACTAGCCTTGTTGCACTGTCAGTGCCAAGAACCCTGTATAAGAGCTGATTCAGCATGTTATGGTGGTTGAACCTCACAAGGGAGGTGGGCGACCTGCTTGCTTCCAAAGGATGGGGAAGTCTGACCAGATTTATTTAGGCTCAGGTGGGAAGCTGTGTTGGCCTGAAGTAGCCGATAAAAGTGGCATCTATAAGACCTGCCTTTGTGGGCAGGCGCCCTTCTTCAGGACCTCCGGGGCCCCAGAGCCGCTTGCCTTGTGCTCCCTTCTCCCTTTTGCAGCCCGTGTGTTTGAGGCAGGAGGACTGGACCAGGGACACCTGGTGGGCTTCCATGTCTAATCTGGGCCTCCAAGCCCCACCTGCTCCCCGAGGGCTCTTTCAAAGGGGGGCTGGAGGTCCAGAAGGAGGGGGCTCTACCCACAGATATAGAAAGAACTGAGAAAAACATACGTAAGAGGAGGGGGTGGTTTTCCGGCACAAAAGCCTCTGCCTGCACGTTTTCAAACGACCTCTGATGCATCCTTAATTCCCGCCCCCCCCCCCCCCCCCGGGGCTCAGAGCTGCACGCGTCATCCTCATCCACATTTTGACCTTGCTGTGGCAGCACACGCATCGCTCCACATCGGGTGTCAAACTTGGCAACCATCTTTCCAGACCCTGGAAAAAAATGGTTTGGGGAGGTTTGGCTGAATAAAGTTGCTGTTTATTCATTTCTGCGGTGAAAGCTATAATGACCCTCGAGTTCCATATTCACCTGCTCCTGGCAAGCTTGCTGACTTGTGGCTGCTTGTATGTGCTTCTGTCTCACCTTTCTGCTTTCCTGCAAATCTGCTATCAGCTCACCCCTTGGCAGCCATAAAGTTGTGGCAGTGGACCTTTTGGGTGGCATGGGTGGAAGAGAGCAAGATCTTCCCCCACCCCACAGGGATCTGTAAGGAAACTGGGATCATGCCTGTGTTGCCACTTAGAATTGTGATGGGGTGCAGTGCGTGTGGCCCAGAGAGCCAAAGATCTGGACTCGGGTTCAAGATTGTCACAAAACTCAGTGGATTGTGCTTTTGTATTTTGATCTTGCCTTACATTGCCGGAGGGGTGATTTTTGGTGAATCGCTGTCTTCTCTGGCTGATCACAAGTGGGTGCTGTCTCAAACCAAACATCTGAACAACTGGAGCATTTGCCTCATGAGAAAAGGCCAAATGGTTTGGGGGCTGCAGATGGTTTTTAAACCACAGATGATGACATGGGTTTTTTTTTTTGCCATAAACGTTCATAAAATTATGCGAGATGTAGAGAAAGTGGATGGATCAGACTCTTTCTCTCATCCTCTTTCTCTCTCTCATCTTTGGGGGTGACCAGGGAAGTCACTGTGCAGTAGATCAGGATTAGGCAGTGATCCCTCACTTAGACGGCTCTGAAAGAGAAGCCCTGGGGCAGAAGATGACGTGTGTTCAGATGGGGCGGGTGCTGGTGTGAGGGTTATCAAGTCCAGCTAGGGCCATTTCTGCAGGGGGGGGTGGAGTACTCAGCAGGAGGCCGCAGAGTCTGCCTTCCAAAGCTGCAGGAGAAGTCATCTCTGTAGTGAAAAGATTGGCCGTGATTCTCAGGAAATTGCAGGGTTCACCTGCAGGTTGTCAGCTCTTATTGTTGCTTTCATGTCCTTCGTGGGGGGGGGGGGGGGATGGCGGCAGCGGCGGAGGAGGAGGAGGATTCATAGCAGCTCCTGTGTCGTCGTTCTGGGAAATGGGATGCCTTGTGTATAATCTGGCTGGGCACCTCTTTGGTTTTTGTGCAGAAAGACGGTGCACCGATGTGCCAGATAAAAGGGCGCATTTAACTCTCCCTCCCCTCCCCTCCTGCTGTCTTCCCATTGCATTTCAGCAACTCTGATGACAACCTATTGAAGAACATTGAGCTGTTTGACAAGCTCTCCCTCCGCTTCAACGGGAGGGTCCTCTTCATCAAGGACGTGATTGGTGATGAGATCTGCTGCTGGTCCTTCTATGGGCAGGGGCGGAAACTGGCTGAAGTTTGCTGCACATCGATCGTCTACGCTACTGAGAAGAAACAGACCAAGGTACAGGAGGGACTTGGATCTCTGGCTTCTTGTGGGGAGGCGCCAATGCAGAAATCCTTGTGCGTGTGCCAAAGTGTGGCGGTTGTGTTGGAGGGACAAAGGGCATCTTTTGAAGGGAGGGCTGGGAAGATTGCAGAGAAACTGGGGAGATTGCAGAGAAACTGAACGAATTCTTTGCATCTGTCTTCACCCAAGAGGAGGTGAGGAAAATTCCTGCACCTGAACCAAGCTTCTTAGGAGGTGAATCCGAGGAACTAGCGAAGATAGTGGTAGACAAGGAAGAAGTTCTGGCAGCCACTGATAAACTAAATGCTACCAAATCCCCTGGCCCAGATTGCATTCATCCAAGAGTTCTTACAGAGCTCAAGCATGAAATTGCTGATGTTCTCACATTAATATGCAACTTATCCCTGAAATCTGCCTCCATCCCTGAAGACTGGAAGATGGCCAATGTCACACCAATCTTTAAGAAAGGGTCTAGGGGGGACCCAGGAAATTACAGGCCAGTCAGTTTGACATCTGTTCCTGGTAAATTAGTAGAATCTATCATTAAAGATAAAATTATTAAACATGTAGAAAAGCAAGACCTTCTGAGGAAGAGTCAGCATGGCTTTTGTAGAGGCAAGTCCTGTCTTACAAACTTACTAGAGTTCTTTGAGGGTGTAAACAGGCATGTGGATAAGGGGGAACCAGTGGACATTGTCTGCTTGGATTTCCAAAAGGCTTTTGACAAAGTTCCTCACCAGAGACTGTTGAGAAAACTCACCAATGAAGGAATAAGAGGGGAAGTCCTCCTATGGATTAAAAACTGGTTGAGGAACACGAAACAAAGGGTGGGTATAAATGGGAAGTTCTCACAATGGAGAGATGTAGGGAGTGGTGTCCCCCAAGGATCCGTTTTGGGACCAGTGCTCTTTAACTTATTCATAAATGACCTGGAAGGAGGGGTGAGTAGCGTGGTGGCCAAGTTTGCAGATGATACCAAATTATGTAGGGTGGTGAGAACCACAAAGGATTGCAAAGAGCTCCAAGTGGACCTTGATAAATTAGGTGATTGGGCTAAGAAATGGCAAGTAATGTAAAGTGTTGCACATAGGGGCAAACAATCCAAACTTCACATACACGCTACAAGGGTCTATCAGTCACAGACCAGGAAAGGGATGTGGGCGTCTTGGTTGATAGTTCCATGGGAATGTCAACTCAATGCATGGCAGCTGTGAAAAAGGCAAACTCTATGCTGGGGATCATTAGGAAAGGAGTTGATAATAAAACTGCCAGGATTGTCATGCCCTTATATAAAGCCGTGGTACGACCGCACTTGGAGTCCTGTGTTCAGTTCTGGTTGCCACATCTCAAAAAGGATATTGAGGAGATAGAAAAAGTGCAGAGAAGGGCAACGAGGATGATTGAGGGACTGGAGCACCTTCCCTATGAGGAGAGGCTGCAGCGTTTGGGATTCTTTGGTTTGGAGAGGAGACGTCTGAGGGGGGATATGATTGAAGTCTATAAAATTATGCATTGGGTAGAAAATGTGGACAGAGAGAAATTTTTCTCTCTTTCTTACAATACTAGAACCAGGGGGCATCCATTGAAAATGCTGGGGGGAAGAATTAGGACTAATAAAAGGGAACACTTCTTCACGCAACGTGTGATTGGTGTTTGGAATATGCTGCCACAGGAGGTGGTGATGGCCACTAACCTGGATAGCTTTAAAAAGGGTTTGGACAGATTTATGGAGGAGAAGTCGATCTCTGGCTCCCAATCTTGATCCTCCTTGATCTCAGATTGCAAATGCCTTAGCAGACCAGGTGCTCGGGAGCAGCAGCAGCAGAAGGCCATTTCTTTCTCATCCTGCATGTTAGCTCCCACAGGCACCTGGTGGGCCACTGCGAGTAGCAGAGAGGTGGACTAGAAAGATGGACTCTGTTCTGATCCAGCAGGCTCTTTCTTATGTTCTTATGAAGGAGTCCTGCTTGGTCACAGGTGCCTTTGGAGGGGGGCCTGGAAGCAGTGAGGCCCCCTGCTTGTTGAACCGGCTGCACTGGCTTTGTCATTCCCACTGGGTGGTTGGGAAGGGAGGGACAATTTTGATGGAGTGGGGGATAGGCCTACCACAGACTGAGGGACCCACAAGGGCTCACGGGGGAGGGGAGAGCCCACTCCTCTTCTGACTTCCGTGTCCTCCTTGGCACTTGTTCCACCTAATCAGGTGTTTTCCTTCCTGCCTGCAGTTGATTGGTCTCTGTGTTGCTGGGGGTGGGGCCTGTGCATGTGTAAGAGTCAAGGTTATTTGGGGGAGTTAACCTCGCTAAAATTTTTCCTGTATACACAGGGAATCCCTCAGGTTCATAGAAACAGATTCCTGAGCTTTTTTGAGTGCCTCTCATTGTGTGTTGTGTGTGTGTGTGTTGATCTATGAGGGCTAGTTGCTCGTCTTCATTGGTTGTGACAAACAAAATAAGCAAGCAAGACAATTCATACAGCGTGGTGTTGTGGTTGGATTGTCAGACTATGATCAGGGAGACACAGGCTCAAATCCCCCCCCTCCCCCCCAGTTGCTGTGAGGATAAAATGGAGAAGAGGAGGATGCTGTCAGCCACTTTGAATCACTGCTGGAGTGAAAAGTGGAGTATAAAAGAAAAAAAATAAATCCTTCTAACTTCAGTTTTGGGTTGGGATCAAAGTTGACAGCGATGGCCTAGATAGAAAAAGGTGTTTGACTGGGGGCAACCCCTCCCCCACCTGTGGAGCCATGCCCACAGGGAGAGCAGCCCCCCACCCAGCTTGTGGGAATTCCCACTGGATAGCCTTCTGGGTCAGCCAATCAGGAGCTTGCAAGCCGCCCTCACGGGGGAGCCAGCTCAGTCTTACTCTGCAGGCCAGATCATTTGGAGGGGGGGGATTGCAGTGCGGGGGTGGGCAGGTAGGGAACTGGGGAAGAGGTGGACCTGGCCCAAACCCTATACATCTGACTCCACGACAGGCCTGGGGGGCTAAAAGGGCCTTCTCTGAGCTCTGGGGGAGCAAAGGCCCAGGAGAGATCAGGGAGCAAGATGGCACAACCCCCTCCTCTTCGCATTCCAAGGCCTGGGGGAGCTGACCCCATCATGGAGAGGGTGGGCTGAAGGCCAGCCGGTGGGGTTGGAGGGGGTTGTCACGTAACAGGAAGCCATGGCAGTGACCACTTGCAGCTTCTCTCCCTCCTGGAGCTGCTGCTTCTGTACTTGAGAAGACCGTTCCAGCCTCTTCCTGGTCCTTGCAGTGCTCCATGGAGCTCCTCCTGCCACGGGGCCGGTTTGTTCAGCTTAAAGCAGAGGAGAACGTGGCTGGGGAGGAGAGCCTGCCCAGAGGAATCCTGGGGGGGAAGCAGCAGAGGTGAGGGTGGGGGGAGAACATCTGAGATCTGGGGAGCCACGGTGGACAGCCGGCAGAGGGCATTCTCCATTGAGCAGGATGACAT
Organism: Sphaerodactylus townsendi; assembly: GCF_021028975.2. Taxonomy (NCBI): domain Eukaryota; kingdom Metazoa; phylum Chordata; class Lepidosauria; order Squamata; family Sphaerodactylidae; genus Sphaerodactylus; species Sphaerodactylus townsendi. Next base: position 1,584,753 of record NC_059440.1, on the reverse strand, counting down.
CTGGGTTATTGTCAGCTACCATTCAGGAAGGCAGGGGTTAAATAAAAACTTCCCAGGCTCCTCTCTGTGCCGCGGCTCCGCCCCGTCTCCTGTGCCCCAGTTTGTTCCCTGCCTTAGGAAGAGCAGGCATGGTGGCTTTTAGAGCCACCATTTTTTCCTTTTTTGGGACGTTATATCAACTGTTTGATTCTAAATTTCACTGGGAGTTTATTAAGCCTTCCTCTCAAGCGGCTGAGCACTCCCATCGCCACCGTACTGACCCTCTTGGGTGCCTAACAGCTTGAGGCGGTGAGCAATTGTCTTCGATCCCTCCTCCTCTCCTCTGCAGGCCTCGGGGAGAAAAAGCTTCCTGTCCCTCTGAGGAGGGACAGGCGAAGGCAACAAAAGGTCCCAGGAGAATCTGGGCAGAGCAGCCAGTCACCAGAGGAGTGAGCCTTGGCCCAGCATGGAAAAGTACGCGCAAAATAGTGGGCCAGCGGTTCTGCACGCTCCCTCCAACAGTCCAATGCACTCTGGTGTGCCCGAGTCAGGACTGCTTAATGTAAACTCCAAACAGAACAGGAGGAGGCTTCAAATCCTGAAGAGAGTGAGAATGCAAGATTTCCTTAGGGGATTTAGGAACTGAAATTTTTGCCTTCATTAAGGGAGCCTTTCAGCAGGAAAAGGCAGTAATGAGAGGAAGGGAGATGTTAACCCTCTATAGATCACAGATGGATTTCTGTCCCCCCAGTCCCTCTCTCGGTTCCATCTCAGCCTCTAAGGACTCCATTAGAGGAAGTAAAAGGGGCTGGCTCTGCCTGGCAAATCAAGGCTGCTCCCAAAAAGCCAAAAGACTAATCCCTGTACCCACTGTGGACTCCTCAGATTCTGAGACCCAGGGTAAGGAAGAGGGGGAGTTACTCTCTGATCAGGAGGATTTAGAGGAGATGCAGGTCACTGAGCAATCCTCCCGCCTATTTAGGATTCAAGACTACCATTATTTGCTCTCCAAATCTGTTGCTGCCTTGCACCTTGGAGAAGCCAAAAAAAAGCAGTGAAGGGTCTTCTAAGCGTGAAATCCACTTCTCTGCACAAGGGTGTGGCCAATTCTTCCCACCTCACCCTGATTCCAAAAGGGTTTTTTTCCATTCCCAGGAATACTTTGGAAACTCAGGTCACTAATCAAATGGGACAAGCCAGCAGCCAACAAAAGGTGCCCCAATTATTTAAATAAACTGTACAGATTTGCCTGCCCATGCTAACAACATCTTACAAGTTCCCATTATAGATGGTCCAGTGGCAGCCTTACAGTCCTCAGGCCTGGTGTCCAAGGATGGCAGAGGCCAGATCAGGGACATGCGGGATAGAAGATCACAGTCAATTCTGCCAAAGAACACTGCAGCGACGGCCGCTGGCCATTGGGAGAGCATCGGCTACAGCCTCCATTGTCTCCAGAGGCCTCCATAGTATGGGCAAGAAAGGTTCTGGAATTGATACCCCCTACTGAGGACCAAAGCCATAGAAGGGGGGTGAACCCAAAGAATGCTCAAAGCAGCCAGCTTTAGGCCCGGTATGCAACCTTAGATGCAGTCACCTTCTCGGCCAGATTCTTTGGCCTCTTCGGTGGCCCTGCGTTGGCTACTCACAGTTCTGAGCATGGCTTGAGGCCGACTGGCGTTCTAAAACCATGGTTTTCTGAATGCCCTTCCACGAACACAAGCTTTTTGGAGGAAAAGAACTCAATGAGTTCCTGAATTGATCCTAAGGAGAAACCTAAACATCTCCCCAAAACAGGCTCAAGTGGCCTTGACAAGAAGCCATCTTCTCGTCCTTTTTTGGACCCCAGCAGAGCGCAGTCAATTTAAAAGAGACAATTTTAATTAAGCCCATGCTGGAACCAGGGAAGACAACAATTCAAAAAAAGGTTTTACTTCCAAGAAGGAATTAGTTCCCTGACCGTTACCAGCAGGACAATCGACAACCCAAGGCGCTGACGCCGTAACAACAATGCAGTGAGGGGCAGGCTCCAAAAGTTTCACCAAACTTGGCAAGCCTCTCACGCATGACGCCTTCAGTCCCTGGAAATAGTCTCTTCAGGAGTGCGTAATAGAATTCATGTCTCTACCCCAAAGCCGATTTATCATGTCTCCTCTGTCCAGAATTCCAGAAAAAAAAGAGCCAGAAAACTAGAAGCCATCGCACATCTACTAAATATAGAGGCGGTGGAGCGGTTGCCACAAGAACAGAGGGGACGAGGAGTATACTCCATACTGTTCCACGGTTCCCAAAGAAAACTGGGGAGTGGCGACCAATCCTGAACCTGAAGTATGTCAACAGCTTCGTGGGCTGAAACATTTCAGAATGGAAACTCTGAGGTCCATCGCGGGCTCGCTTCAACCAGGTGAATTCCTCACCTCCATAGATTTGTCAGAGGCATATCTCCACATTCCCATCTTCAAGAGCCATTGCAGATTCCTGAGGTTTGGAGTGGGGAAAGAACACTTCCAATTCAGAGCACTTCCATTTGGACTATGCACTGCCCCCCGAGTTTTTTCAAAGCTCCTCATCAACCTGATCGTACTTCTCAGGGAAAGAGGCATCAGGATTCGCCCTTACCTCTTGATATCCTAATTAGTTAGACTCCCTCCGACCCAAGCAGAACAACACACTCAGGAAACCATCCGGACTTTAGAAATCCATGGTTTTCTAGATCAATGGGGCCAAGAGTTCCTTAAATCCCCTCCACGCGGAGACTGGAACACCTGGGTTTCATGGAGACACCTCCACCTCCACCTGGTCCCTCCAAAGAAACAACTGATTATGAAAGCCAAAATCAACCAAGTTCTTCACAAACACCAATGCTCGCAGCTGTCTCTAGCAAGCTTGATGGGCCTCATGGTGCCATTATCAAGAGCGCAATTCAGTGGGGAAGGTTCAGATCCAGACCACTACAGAGGGTTCCTTAGCCCCTTCCAGGATCTCATAAATCACAAAGAAGCCACAGAGAAGTAGTGATCCCAAGAGCATTCATGGTCAGTCTACTATGGTGGATGAAACCATCTAACCTAAATCTGGGACGTGTGTTTTGGATTGCAACCACCAAACAGGTATTCTCAGGCGCCAAGCCTTCTAGGCTGGGGAGCTACTCTAGAGGGAATTCCCATTCAAGGGACCCGGTCAGCCCAGGAATCCAGCACTTCACATCAATGTGCTGGAACTAGAAGCGATTCAGTTGGCTTTGAGCCACTTTCAACACACCTCCTGAGGGGGTCCTGCGGTGCTGATCAGGACAGACAACTGCTGGCGAAGTCTTACCTTCAGACAGGCGGGGTCCAGATCTGCAGAGCTGCAGAAGGAAGCCCTCCTGATCTTTCAGTGGGCACAGACTCATGTGCTTTCCATCAAATCCAAACATATTCAGGGGAATCTAAATGTTCAAGCAGATTGGCTGAGCAGACAGAGCATCCATCCAGGGGAGTGGAGACTAAAGAAGGAAATTTTCCTGATGATAGCTCATGCCCTGGGAGCTCCAATCTTGGACCTCTTAAGCCTCCAATCTGAACAAACAATCCCCAGATTCATGTCACCGATTCCATCACCCGGAGGCGGAGAATCACGGATGCCTTATCCTCCAGTTGGCCTCAAGGGAGTCTGTACGCCTTCCCTCCCTTCCCCATGATCCCCAGACTCCTCCGAAAGATCAGGGAAGAGAGGGCAGATGTCACTATTAGTAGCACCGTGGTGGCCCAGGCGACCTTGGTTCACCAACATATTACCACAGATGTCGGCACGCAAACCGGAGACTCCCTCTGCACAGGGACCTCCTGCAGCAAGGGACCCATTTTTCCACCCGGAACCAGAGCGTCTCAGCAGGCCACCTGGAAGTTGAAAGGCGACAGCTAGAGGCTCCGAGGGATACTCCAAAGCATCCCTCGACGCATAATGGCCTCCAGGAAATCTTCCACACAAAGAATTTACAACACTACCTGGAAGGCTTTTGTTAGGTGGTGCTGGAGGAAGAGAGTGACTCCTACAGAACCTAGGATCAGGGACATTTTAAGTTTTCACCACAGGGCGGTGACATGGAGATCAGGCCTTAGAGCTAATACTTTGCGTAGACAAATGGTAGCCCTCACGTCTGTACTACCCAGGCTGGAGGGGCATACTCCCACTTCACACCCACACATAGTTAGATTCCTTAGGGGGTGCTACACTGAAAGATAAACCGGTCAACCATCATTTTCCCACATGGAGACTGCATATAGTATTGCAAGCCCTGACCAAGAAACCATTTGAGCCCATCATGGAGATTTCCCTTAAGCACCTTCGCATGAAGGCTGTTTTCTTGGTAGCCATCACTTCAGCTAGAAAGGGTTTCAGAGCTAGCTGCCCGCTTTCCATGAAACCCCCCATTGTGTGTCTTTCACTTAAGGACAAAGGTGGTGCTACGCATTATTGACCCTACTTTCATTCCAAAGGTCAACTCCACCTTTCATAGAGAGCAGGAAATTTTCCTGCCACCTTTTGTCCCAACCCAAAACTCCCTAAGGAGGTGTATTGGCTACCGCGTTAGATGTGAGGTGAACCTTAAAAGCCTTCTTAATCAGAACTCAGGAATTCAGGAGATCAGATTCATCAATGTTCATATCCACTTCCAATCACAACAGAGGTCAGAAATTATCAGCCCCTCTTCCATCAGTAAGTGCTTGAGGAATGCATCAGCGGCCCAGGCTTACACAGGAACAAAAGCTGGCCGGTTCCAGTAGGGATCCGCGGCACACTCTGTCCATAATCGCTTCCATAATGTCGGCCTTTAACAATAGCGATACCAGTGGAGAGGAAATATGCAGAGCAGCAACCTGGTCCTCCTTATCCACAGCCTTAGTTAGGCGCACTATAGGCTGAGCGTTTTCAACGGCGCTGCCGATGCTGATTATGGACTGATGGAGAGTCCTGCAGCATGTCATTGGAGAGGATTTTGACCCCACCCTGTAAATCTATCTGATACTGCTAGGGGAGTTCACCCAGATGTCATCCTGCTCAATGGAGAAATAACATTGGTCTTACCTGTGAAGGAGACTTCTCCATTGAGCAATGGATGACATCTGCCCTCCCATTGGTCATCATCCTGCTCCAAGATTAGTTAGTTGTTATACAGTTAATAATTGGTTACTGTTTTGATTAATGACCCAGGAGGTTTCCTCCCGTCTTAGGCTTATTAGTTCAGAGCCCCTTGTTATTTAGACTCCATAAGGCCTTTGTTAATGACTTCCGTGGTTTTTTTCTTATTTGCACATTGGAAGCGAGTTGGAACATTATAAGGTCAAGTTTTTTGCAGAGAATCTTTTGAGAGGCGGAATACTGCTTTGTGGAGAAGCCAGAACTGGAGCACAGGAGACGGGGCGGAGCCGCAGCACAGAGAGGAGCCTGGGAAGTTTTTATTTAACCCCTGCCTTCCTGAATGGTAGCTGACAATAACCCAGATGTCATCCATTGCTCAATGGAGAAGTCTCCTTCACAGGTAAGACCAATGTTATTTCTTGGGGGTGGGGTTGCTGGGGGGCTGGCCGGCACAGCAGTTCGACTGGCACCCGGGAAACCCGAATTAGAATGCCCCCTTTCTGCCATGGAAGTCCATTCACTACTAGGTGCTCTCGATCCAATCGCTCTCGTTCATCCTCACCTGCCTCACAGATGGGGGAAGAAAACAAACAGATATATATAAATAGCTTAACAAACTCTTGACAGCTGGAACAATGCTAAAGTTTCCTCAGCTGTTTCTTCTGCTGTCACTGCAGAAATTCTGTGAGGGCAAAAAGGTCATGTGTGAAATACAGGATGTCCCTTGTTTGATTTGAATCGGCTGGCCGGCTTCAGGCCTGTTCTGAGCAGATGCCTACATATTTTTGCACAGTTCCGTTCCTGTTGCCAGTGAGGGAGCCCTGCCCTGCCCTGTGCCCTGCCCTGCCTCTGCCCTGCCCTGTGCCCTGCCCTGTGCCCTGCCCTGCCCTGCCTCTGCCCTGCCCTGCCGTGCTGCTCTCTAAGAGAACTCCTTCTGACATACGGGGCCGTGAAGAAAGCTACTTCTGTTCATGCAATTGGCACCATCATGGTCTCCTGTCTTCCTCTAGGTTGAATTTCCTGAGGCCCGAATCTATGAGGAAACGTTGAATGTTTTGCTTTACGAGACGCCCCGTGTGCCTGATAACTCTCTGCTGGAGGCCACAAGCCGGGACCGAAGCAGCCAGGCCTCTCAGAGCGAGGACGATGACGGCTTTGAGCTGCGCGACCGGGTGCGGCGAATCCACGTGAAGCGTTATAGCACTTACGATGACCGGCAGATCAACCACTAACCCTGGTGGGCAGCACCGAAGGGTGTGATTCAGCCGGCAAGGATCCGGCGGTAAGCCTGGGCAACGGACCGTGTCGCTGGATGCTCGGAACTGTCCCCTGGTCCCGCCTGGTATTTATTTGCACTGGACAGGGCGAGTGTTTGCGATGTTGTGCCAGTTGATTGAGTGTGTCTGCGTTGCAGGAGGATGGAGGGTCCAGACAGAGTCTTTGTGGTGCTTGTGAGCTTGAACAGCATCTCTTCAATGAGGTGCCCCTCGTTCAGGCTCTAAAAGAATCAGTGGATCGAGTGCCTCCCCCGCCCCCTCGCAAGCATCTTCCCTGGCAGTGACCCTCTCGCAGAAGCGGCCTTGAAGACTCTGCTCAGACTATCTTTTGGAACAGAAGTTTGGTCTCCAGATGCTGAGGATGATGAAGAGGCCAAAACGTGACAGTGTGATGAGCCAGCAATTATTTTCCTGTTCACAGGAGACTGGGGTCTTTTAACTTGAGCAGAATTTGACTCTGATAGGTTACTTGGAGCTGGAAAAACGTCCTGTGCCGCCTTGCCTGAGCACATGGCGTCGGGGGGCATCTGCAAATCGTGACACTGGCTTTTGTGGCTTCTCCACCCCCCACCCCCGTACGAACGAAGGAAAGCTAGGCCGGCAGAGGCCCATACTGGAGACTAAACCCTTCAACTCATTAATGACTAGTGTGGGGTGAAGAGCTACTAATCATGCTGTTGGGCCTTGTGTTCATAAACCAGTTAGTTTTTAAATTATTTTATCATATTGGTGAGTGAAGTTAAGGAATCCTGAGGGCAGGAGGCTGGACCATGATAAGAGCCATCCAGAGTAATGGATCCATGCTCTCAGGACTTCCCAGACTTGAGTAATCTTTCACAAGTGTCCACACCCCATCCAGGGAACGGGATATGTGTACAAGTGTACACACACACACACACACCACCACCACCCAGCCTGGCTTGGAGCCCCGTAATCATTGTGCAGTTGGGGAGGACCTCAGGACAAGCAGCCCCCCTGCAGCTCCCCTGCAGTGTGCATGCCAAGGAGTGCCTACATTTCATGGGTGGCTGTCTGAGCCCCTCAAGAGCACAAGATTGGTGCACACAGGCTGGACTCATTTTCCGGAATGTGCCAGACACGCAGCATGACCTTGAGGGCAATGTTTTGAAAAAAGTACCAGTTTTTGCAGGCTGACAGAAGCCAGCTGAAATTTGTGGATTCCAGTCAGATAACCAGTTCTATTGCACGGGAATCTAGTTTAATTCTAAGACATAGCTTTAGCTTAGTTCTAGGATAGCTTTAAAAGGGGCTTGGACAGATTTACGGAGGAGAAGTTGATCTGTGGCTACCAATCTTGATTCTCCTTGATCTGAGATTGCAAATGCCTTAGCAGACCAGGTGCTTGGGAGCAGCAGCAGAAGGCCCTTGCTTTCACATCCTGCACGTGAGCTCCCAAAGGCACCTGGTGGGCCGCTGTGAGTAGCAGAGAGCTGGACTAGATGGACTCTGGTCGTTCTTATGACATCTTGGCAAAAGCAGGAGGCAATCCATTTGGGCAAAGAATGTATGGGGGGGCGGGGGAATGTGTGTGTGCATGCGTGTGCCTTAGCAGTGGCTTTTCTACTTTGAGCTGACTGCCCTGAATCTCTGGAGAGGAAGAGAAAACTCCTGGTTGTAAATAATGTCAGTGGGAAGGGCTCCCTCTAGTGCCTCACTGTGTGACAGACATTTTGAGTAACTCACATTCTCTTTTCCTTCCCAGAGTGTCCATTGCAGAGGCAGAAATTGCGCTCTTTTGAAAAATTCACCATCACCCCACCGGGTGGAATTTATAACACCGCTGTCCTGAGTGCTCTCCCAACATTGCATTGGCAGAGAGGCCTGTAAAGTAGATTTAGCAATACATAGGTAAATAGAGCCTCCCCCGTTCAAAGGCAGTATACCTCTGAATGTCAGCTGCTTGGGCTGAACAACAGGGGACAATGTTATGTTCATGCTGTTCTGGGTTTCCAGGAGAGATTGAACTGGCTACCGATGGGAACAGGGATCTGGGGGGGTGGAATGAATTACGTCGCCCTGACTACAGGGTGCTGGAACTGAGGATTCTTGTCCCCAGTTCCAGTATTTATTCTATTTACAAAAACAGGCAGCAACCAATCAGCTTTTCCCCTCCCCCAGCGCCTGGCCTCTCATTGGTTCTGAAGCTCCAGTGGGGTGTAGCTTCCCAGTTTGTTTGGTGCATGCTGGGAGTTGCAGTCCTGACACATTGTTCTTTTTGCATGCATGTTCTGCTAGCCATTGTGGGGGCAGCTGAATCAGGCCCTGTGGCTGAGTCCTCCTCCCATCCAGCCCCATCTGGCTGCTGAGATTTTAACTGACTTGCCGAAAGTCCCGTCTTCAGGGCCATGAGATCTAGAAGCACGACAGCTCTAAACGTGGCGTTTTTGGGCACCATTGCCCCCTGTGGCAGATTTGACGCAGCCCTCTCTGATGCTCCCAAAGACACATTTCAGCCTTTACAGTATATCAATTATTCGCATTCTGCCGAATTCAACATCTGTCATCTATCTCCCCCCCACCCCTTTCATTTTTTCTCAGTCATATAATTGGGGACATTTCGTGCCGGGGGGGGGGGGGGTGCTGCGGCTTTGAAATTTGATTGAAGCTGAATGTGATCTTCGCTGACTCACTGCTCCAAAAAGGAACAAAAAATAACTTATTTTCGGAAGCAGTTCCTAAGAGATCTGAGCGTGTTTCTCCTGAAGCATTCTTCCCATCCAGGCAGCGTAGATCTTAGCCAGCAGCTGCCTTGCGATGCTGGCGGGTTCAGAGGTCTGTACTGACTTCCACAGAAGGTCATTTGAATTCCTGCCTTCTGATGGCTGACATGGACTTGGACGTAGACATGCCAGAGAGCCTCCCAGTGTGTTGCAGGGAACGGGATACCGGTAGAGGTGCCTTGTAGTGGGCCAGCCCCTTGCTTGACAGCTCAGTTCTGCCTGCATTGTCCGGAAGCATCTCCTCAGGGTCTTAGGCCTATTATCAGCCTCTTCCATAGCTGAATTGAGCTGCAAATCAGGCCTGCTTCTCAGATAGACTTGGGCATTAAGAATGCTGAAAGCCGTGCTTGTGTGTGTGTGTGTGTGTGTGTGTGAGCGAGTGAGTGAGTGAGTGAGTGAGTGAGTGAGTGAGTGAGTGAGTGAGTGAGTGAGTGAGTGAGTGAGTGAGTGAGTGAGTGAGTGAGTGAGTGAGTGAGTGAGTGAGTGAGTGAGTGAGTGAGTGAGTGAGTGAGTGAGTGAGTGAGTGAGTGAGGTCTCTCCTACTGACTGATTGACTCTGGCTCTCTTTGATCCCTGGTCAGACTGGATTCTTGGCCCCAGATTGATCCTGGCACTTTCAGGGTGCAAAACAAGTCTTCTGCATCAAACTAAGATTGGGGCATTATGACTTCAAAGGCAGGAAAAACATAGTCCTATGTTTCAGTTGCTATGTAGAGGACCTTTCAGGTGGAAGGGAACTTTTTAATCCCTAAAACTGAATCCTCAGATGGAGATTGAAGTAACCGTATGGTCTTTGCGGGGGGTCGTGTGTATGCCTTGGCATCCACGAAGCCCTGGACTTAGCATAATGTCTGCAAATTAAGCATTTGGATTCTTGTTGCTTGGTGTTCCCGTGGTCTGCAACTTTCAAATAACTTGGAACCAGTTATTAGCTGAGAGAAGGGGGGGGGGGGAGCTTGGAGACACTCAAGCACTTCACAGTCATGAAAGCAAAAAACGAGGGTTTTTTAAACATTGAAAACTCAGCCCAGACCGCCCATGTTGGTGCCTGTGCCAGACTCTGTGCCCGTGGAGCAGCCGGGGGGCTATTGAGAAACATACCTGATCTTCACCAGCATCTATTTTTCTTCCCTCAACCTGGAAGGTCAGGGGTCAGCCTGTCCTTCTTTTCTAGTGGTGGAGTTTGTGTGCTTGTATGTGGTTTTTTTGTTCAATGTAGCAAGGTTGTGCAGCATATGAGAAACATCTATATTCAGAATTTAAATTGGGGCTTAAGGGCGTGCCACTGTTGGTAGATTTTTGCTGTATACTTGACCCAGGTGTTTCCAATGAATTGGAATAAAATGTTTAAAATAGCTGTGATGTGGCCTTCTGCAGCTGTTGCTCGCACAAGCCAGCGGCCTTCCGAAGCCCTGCTCAGGCAGCATCTGAGGCACTGCGTGTGTCTTGTGCAGTTTTTCATTTTTCAGAGCCACCGGCTCCGAACCGGCTCTCCTACCAAACTGCTGAGGACACTCCTCTCCGTTTTGAAAGAGCACAAGATGAGTCACTCAGTTCCAGGCCGGGGAGGCCTCGCCGTCACCCGCAAGTGTCATTTTCCAGTCTTCCTATGCCAAATGGCTGCCAGGTTTTCAAGGCAAGAGGCACCCCGAGGTGGTTTGCCGTTGCCTGCCCTGGTCTCCCATCCAAACGCTTGCCAGGGCCTCTCGGTCACCTCGGCGGTAAGAACATGGTGGTTGATGCATAATTCATCTTCTAAGTTCAGAGGATCGTCCCAACAACATATGGATGACAGAAAACTATCGTCTGTGCATGTGATTTTAGACAAGGTTGCCAATTAAGGGATCCTTCTGTATGGATCATCGTGGAACCAAATGGCTCGTGGCTGAATATAGTCTCTTTTGTGTCATTTTAAACAACCCCCCCCCCCCCCCCGCCCCGGGAGCCATTTTCTCTCAGGGAACTGATATCTAATGTGTGGAGATCAGGATGAGAACCCAGAAGCAAAGTTGTAACTCTGGCAGATCTCCAACCGCAGGGGCAGCTATGCAGGTACTTGCTTGAACCAGACTGGCAGGGCCAGCTATAGCTGTTCTGATGCAGCCGGGGTGGACCCACAGCGCCTCCCCCCCCCCCCCCAATATGGTGAAAAAGAGTTGCTGCTGGGCAAGGCTGGGCTGCAGTTATCTAACTGGTTTGCTGCTGCTACTGTCAAGGATGGATTTGACTAGCTGGTCTGGCAACCACCATAGTGGACAGCCAGATGCCGTCCTGCACTATTTTGCAGCATGTTAACATCGCAGATTTCTTCTCCACTCAGAAGAACATGATGCTCCTTTCAACATCTTGCAGTTCTTCATTCTCAAGTCGGTGTGTGTGCTAAGTGCTGTCAATTTGCTTCCAGTGTATGGAGACCTGCACATTAAATCCCTTACGGCGAACATCCTTGCTCCGGTCTTGTGAGCTGAGGGCCGCTGGGGCTTCCTTTCATCACTCAATAGGCTGTTTAAAACAGCAAACCACCCTGCAGCTGTTGCCTGTGGCCCAGATTCCTTGGAGAACTGTTCTGCAGGGCAATTTGTTTGGGGTTCACCAGATCACGTGACTTAAAAACAACAACCACCCCTCACTATATTTCTGCATTGCTTACAAAAATAAGTTTTCCCAAGCAGTTTGGTGTTCACTATTCTGCTTTAAAGTGTCCAGGGGATGACTTCAGCAGAAGGGGCCACTCGGGGGTCTGCAGCTTTTGCCAGATTTGGAGCGCTGTGGGGCTCCCCAGGTGACTTGGCCCCTGCTGGGGCTGTGTCCCCCCCCCCCCCAGCTTTCCAGGTGCTGCTCAGCTCCAGGCAGGGATCAAAATTGGGGAACTTCTGTAGATGTTTGTGGCTGGTGGGCTCTTTGCAGCAGGGTGAGTCACAGGTCGGCGTGGCTGACCACTCCAGCAGCAGGATTCTGCCTTCTCCGATTTTGGCTGTGTCTGTGGGGTCTTCAGGAGGAGGAACCAGAAGAAAAGGAGCCAGAGTATTTTCTGTGAGGCCCCTCCATGCCCTTCTATCAACCACCCTGTAAATCTCTCTCTCTCTCTCTCTGTATGATTTTTAAACCCATAGAGTGCCTCTAGGCTCCACCCCCTATTTCAACAAGCCCCTCTGCACAAAGTCCCTGGGCAACCAGCAAAGCAGTGACCTGATACAACGCCTTGGAAGCATTTAGAAGTCACAACACTTTCTCCAAAGTATCCCTGTGACTAAGCACTGGCTGACTTGCATCGTGGGGATCGTGTCCAGGGCTCTGCTGCCACAGGACTGTTGTATTCGGAAGCCTGCATAAAGAGTCTGCTTGCAGCCTTGGTGAGAAAGGGGAGCTATCAAGTCAACAAGAGTGTGGCAAGATTGGGATATTGGGAAATTAAGTTCTCTCAGAAAGGGTGGTCAAGACTGGGCTTTGGTATCTTTTTGACAGTCTGATTTCATGTCTGTACGAGGTGTGTGTTTTCATAATCCTCCCCAGAATTGTCAGGCGGAATGTCTAGAACTTTAAATAAAATACTAGAATAGACTGATCTTGGTGATCCTGTCGCGGTCACTCCTCCACATTCCACTGCAGTGCTGAGTGTCTGATAAGATCTCGGAGACCCGGCTTCGAATCCCTGCTATGGAAGTCTGCTGGGTGCCCTTGGACCAGTCACACTCTGCCAACTTCCCCGCTTACCTGGCAGGGTTGCTGTGAAGATGGAATAGAAAAAAGAGGAGGTGCCTGAATTGACGAACTGTGCGCAACAGCAGCCATTCAGTTTTCTAGTATCTGCATCATGGAAAGAGAAATACATTTTCTGGCAAGCAGAGAAGAAACCTCGTGTTTGCCTGGTACATGTGAAAGCTCCCCTTTCCAGCCCAGAACGTGTTCCTAAAGCAGCTTATGGCAATTAAAAGCCAATGCAAATAGCAAGTAAAATGGAGACGCTCAGGAGATCTTTGAGCACAGGCTTCTTCGGCCTCTGACCTCTGGGACGGTTGTCAGTAGCAGAGAAGAGCTCTCAGAGGCAGGAGCAGCCGCCAGGCAATGCCTGGTTATAAATAAGTGCAGTGATTCCACGTAAGGATCAAACCATGATTTGAATTAGCCTGACGTCGGTCATTCAGTGCACAGGTGGGAAATTGGCAGAAAATCATCCACCTGGGGGCAAAGAGCAGGGGCTTCTCTGACTTGGCACCAGTTCTTTGGGATGCCCTCTTCATAGTTGCCCTCAAATAGTAAACGGGGTTTTTTTGTCATTAGAGCACATCTGACTTTGGAGACCCCTGGTGGGCTTTTCTAGGGCAAGAAGCACGCAGAGGTGGTTTGCCGTTGCCAATCTCCATGTCACAACTTTGCTATTCCCTAGAGCAGTGATGGCGAACCTTTTAGAGACCCGAGTGCCGGGGCGGAGCAAGGGGAAACTGCGTCTGGGGCACGCGTGCGCCCTGTACCCCTGCCAAGCCCCTGTCTGCCCCTGCCCTGCCCTGGAACGCCCCCGGAACACCCTGATAACCCCCCGCCATGCCCCAGAACGCTCGTACCACGCCCCTGCAGGGGCACATCCCTCGTGCCCCTTGGTGCTATGCCGAGTGCCCAAACTGGGATGTGCCCACAAAGGGCTCCGAGTGCGTGCCAGAGGTTCGCCATCACTGCCCTAGAGGTCCCCCATTTAAGTACTTCTTGCGGGGGGGGGGGGTCGCTCCTGCTTAGCACCTGAGATGTGAGATCTGATGAGAGGTGGGTGGTCTGGACCGTCCAGGTCAGGGAAGCCTTGAATACCATCTTACCAACCCAGGTCAGTTACTGATGTGGTTGCTTGAGAATATTTTGGTCACTGTAACTACTGTAAACATTGTAAACACCAATATTTTGAAATAGCTATATTTCTGTCTTAGGGAGCTCAAGGCAGTTTGTCACATAGATAAAATATAAAATACATTAAAACCAAAAATAAATAAAATTTAAAATCACTACTTAGGACCGCTATTGAACTTCACCAAATGCGATCCAAAACAGAACTCTTTTCAATGACTTTCTGAAGACTGAAAATGCGGGGGGCCCAAGTAAGCACCTTCTGGGGGGAGTGATGGATGTCCCATAAACCTCACGGGCTCTCGGCTGTCCAGGCGCAGCTTGCTTTGGTGAGGAAGGGCAGCAGCAGGCTCACTCTGGTAAGCGCTGAAGGATTGTCTTTCTCCAGGAAGAGAGAGTTGAAAGATCTGCTCTAGGCTTTCCCCCTTTTAAAAATATAGGTTTTGTGTAATAGGCTTAGCCGGCTGGAGCTCATTTCTGGAGCTCTGTCTGTGTTCTGTGTCTATTTCAGATTAGAACTTGGCAGCCAGGCGGATGGGAAGAGTAATCTGGGTTATTTTTCCTGACTTGCCAAAGGAAATGTTGGGGGCCCCTGATCTGGCACCTGCTTTTTCACTGAGTTCTTTTCAAAAACCGCTGGCTGCAGGTGGGACCTCAGTCAGGCCCAATACGTTCCTTCCCCTTGCCCTTAAGCGAGGGGGCCTTCGCTCACACGGGAGGGAGGGAGGGAGGGGTGTGTGGAGAAATTTAATAAAATTTTAAAAATGAAACAATGAGAACCTGAAGATCCGCTTGCTGTGCGGATCTGACACTCTTCAGTGAGCCGGGGGGATTCTAGCGGATTGTGTAAGATCTGACAGCCCCTCTCTACTGGGGGGGTGGGGGGGCAGGGGAATGCCAGCAGGCTCTGTTGGCACATCAGACCGGGTCCTTCCTCAGAGGGGGAGGGAGCCTCCAGCCCAGCCCCCCCCCCCGCCTCCTGTTTTTGCCAAGGACAGCGTGTAAAAGGGGAGGGGGGGCCCTTGCGGAATGGTTGCCTCCCACAGCTTGATAAATGCCAAGACAGAAGCAGAAAGTTTAACCTTCACCCTGACATTTACATTTGGGAGCGAGGACGTTCATCTGTCGGAAACATTCTGTTCCGTCGACATTTTGTTATCTCTTTGTACTGTAACGATTTTAAAAAACGGGGCGATCGGATGTTGTCCTCCAGAACAGGACTGATGCTGTGGGATTGCTAGAAAATTCTGCACTTACCAGTGGAGACATGCAAACATTGGTGCGTGTTTGGGAAATGTGCCCATGCGCGTGGGCACACCCACTCCCATGCTCCAAGCTTGCCCTGGTCACACTGGTTGCAACATTAACACCTCAATCAGCAGTGGCGTAGGAGGTTAAGAGCTCGTGTATCTAATCTGGAGGAACCGGGTTTGATCCCCAGCTCTGCCGCTTGAGTTGTGGAGGCTTATCTGGGGAATTCAGATTAGCCTGGGCACTCCCACACACGCCAGCTGGGTGACCTTGGGCTAGTCACAGCTTCTCGGAGCTCTCTCCGCCCCACCCACCTCACAGGGTGTTTGTTGTGAGGGGGGAAGGGCAAGGAGATTGTAAAGCCCCTTTGAGTCTCCTGCAGGAGAGAAAGGGGGTGGGGGAATAAATCCAAACTCTTCTTCTTCTTCAATCAATCTACCAAAAGCATCTCAATTAAAAAGATTAAGTTTTAAAGTATTTTGCTTTTTTTAAAAAATGCATATTACACACCAGCAGAAATGGGGTTTTCCTCATTTCCCAGGTTGCAAAAGCTTTAGAGTCTGTTTTTTCAGACTGTTGTTGTTTAGGGAATGCTATTTCCCTACTGCTGGGAGGTGAGGATATTTGAGAGATATTTTTTCTCCAATTCGTCACTGGGGTGCTGTGTGGTTTCCAGGCTGCATGGCTGTGTTCTAGCAGCATTTTCCCCTGACGTTTCGCCTGCATGTGTGGCTGGCAGCATCTTCAGAGGACTGACAATACAATTCTTCACCGTTTGGTTGTTTCCTGAGACAGCATGTGGAAGTTCCCAGCCTGCTCTTTTCCTTAAAAAAGAAAGAAAGCCAAATTACTTTCGGGGAATGAGCAATAGTGGCTGGGGAGAAGCAGCGGTGCCGACCGCCTCTTGTTCAGTCCAGCGCTCTGTCTGCTTGGCTGGCCTTCCACTCGTTCTAGGAGGCTGGTGGCAAAGGGGGGGGGGTGCCCACACCCTTGGCAAAGGAGGCGCTTGAGCAACAAAGACCAGCGGGGCCGACGAGGGGTGGGAGCCACTTCGCAGTTTTCAGCATCTCTCCACACCCATGAGTCCCAAATTCCTTTTTGGAAATGCTCAGCTTCACTAAAAAGGGAAACGAAGGTGGGGGTGGGGGTGGGGTGTCTGCAAATTTAACACTAGACCAAAAAATCTTCAGTCATGATACTACTGCTGTTTCTTTTTCTTTGGTTAGATATTTTTTCTCCCACTCTTTAGGTTTTTTAGGTTTTCCATTTTCCATTTTATCCACACAGCGGCTCGGTGGGGTAGAGAAGTCAGTCAAACAGGGTGAGGCAGCAGATCTCCCATTGCGCCTCATGATGATTTGAGCCTGGATCTCCCGAGCCCAAGTTCTTTGGCCACTAACCTGTCCTGCCTCTCCAGGGCACACCCCTCCTCCCCAGGGACAACCCCTCTTGCGTCCAATTCTCTTGGATCAGTTGTTTCTGGATGAGGCAGATGTTCCAGATGTGCTTCCATCGAGGGTCAGGCCTGGGCAGGGGGTGGAAACAGCCTTGAACCATCGCCCTTCTGCTACTGGCTCTGCTCGACTTTTCTGCAGCTTTCAGCCTCCTCCTGGCCTCCTGGCTGCATCAGGCCTTGAGGGAACAGTCTTGTCTGGGGGGCTGTTTCCTGAAGGTGGTGCTGGGGGTGCTTGTTCAGCACTGTGGCCTGTATTGTCCCCCAAGCCCAGGGCCGACTTCTATTCCCCCGCCCTCCAAGCTACTCAACACCTATGCAAAACCACTGGGAGAGCAGAGGTGGGATCCAGCAGGTTCTCACAGGTTCCCGAAAGTTGGTGACTAATTATTTGTGTGTGCCGAGAGGGGGTGACTAATGGGTGATTTTGCCCCATGATTTTTGCCTTAGTTACGCCCCTCCTCTCAGCAGTAGCGCGCAGAACTTGAAGCAGCCTAGCAGGAGGTGCACCGGCGTGCGTGGCAGCCTGCGCCTGCGTGCATTCATTTCCCGCCCAAGGACCGGCGCAGCGGCTGCGTCCTTCCCACAGCCCTGCCCAGGAATGCCCCACCCCCAGAATGTCCGGCCCCGCCCCCGCCGTGAGCCCCATTGGCGCTACGCCACAGTTTGAATCCCACCACCATGGGAACCTGTTACTAAAATTTTTGGATCCCACCACTGTGGGAGAGGTTATCCGGAGGCATCGGGCGCAGTCACCAAAATGTAGATGATATCCAGCACTACCTTTTATTTCCTTCACAAGTGAGGGAGGCCACAGGGACCCTGAATGAGTGCCTGGGATAATGGATTGGATGAGAACCAACATGCTGAAGCTTAATCCAGACATGACAGAAGTGTTGCTGGTGGATCATAGGACAAACTAGGGGATGGGTAACCCATGTTGGTTGGGGTGGCTCTCCCCTGAAGCCAGAGGTCTGTCGTTTGGGGGTGCTCCTGGATCCGTTGCCGAGCCTAGATAACCAGGTTTGGGCAGTGACCAGGAGTGCCTTTCCCCATCTCTGGCTTGTGTGCCAACGACCTCCCTTTCTGCAGTTGTCAGATCCAGTACCTGGGTCACATCTTGTTTGGTCTGTTGTGATGTGCTCCACGTGAGGTTGCCTTTGAGGAGTGTTTAGAACCGTGGTGGCGAACCTTTTGCACTCCAGATGTTATGGACTACAATTCCCATCAGCCCCTGCCAGCATGGCCAATTGGCTGATGGGAATTGTAGTCCATAACATCTGGAGTGCAAAAGGTTTGCCACCACTGGTTTAGAAGCTTCAACTGGTACAAAATGTAGCAGCTGACTCCCAACAGGGGCCAGTTACAGCAGCTACGACACTGGCAGGCGATTCAGCGGCTCTGCCGAGGTTCTGGAGCGCCCTCCCAAGAGAAGCTTGGTTGGCTGCCTGCCCCCCCCCCCCCGCCCCCTCCCTCAGCCCCAATTGCCCTTTGTTGCCTGGCCAAAACTTTAAAAAAAAATACAGGCAGCTTTTAACACTGGAATATTGTAACAATTGAAAGTTTTAATAGGGAGATATTTTAGTTTTTTTTACAGCGTACGTGGATTATCAGTATTGCTGCAAGGCATGGTTTTGTTAAAATGTTGTTTTATTCTGAAAATTTTGTTTTGCTTTTAAAAAAAATTCTTGCTTTGTTATTTTTGCCTATTGAAACCTGATTGCAATTTTTGTAAGCCATCTTGGATATCCATTATAGAAAGGTGGGAAATGTATATTGAAATGAATGAATGCCTTGGGTCACTTCTGTGTGATCGGTCTGAGTTCAGCCTCCTCCCCGGCCCCCTTCCCAGGATCTCAAGAAATTACACTTTGCAGAAGAGAACAGGTGCATCGTCCGTTCATGCACTCGTGCGACAGAGACCCGTGCCCTGCAGTGTGCAATTGCGGCTTTCACGTGAAAAACACACTTGTATTTTCACATCTTTATTGTATTTTGTTTATGCTGAAAGTTCCCAATAATTTTAATGCACTATTCAACATGATTTTTGTATAAGTTTACACACAAATATCTTTACAATGGCACAAACGAATTATCAATGGCAGCAATAAAATTGGGGCTACCCAAAATAGACCTGGGTTGAGTTTTTTTGAGGGGAGACCTGGGTTCAAATCCTAACCCCACCCCCACCCGGGACTGTAGTCCTGTGCAGCTCTGTCCTGTGTTTGCTTCTGCACTAATGGAAGTGGATTTTGTTTACCTTTCTGGCATCCCTTAAGGACAGGAGAGAGCACCACTCCAGACAGGCACCTGCCCCTGTCAAGTTCAAACCAGAAAACTGGGGTTGCCATGGATACTGGTGGAACTCTCCTCACCTGAACCTTCCACATGGGACCTGCTGCCGTTAGCGCCGAGGGAGGGACTGCCGGGCAGTATTGTTAAGTATCTTCTGGTGGGGAGTGAAAGAGGAAAGGCCCGGTTGGACTCGGCTGCAGGCACCCCAAGTTAAAAAAGCAACTGGAGGCAATACTACTCCATTTCAAACAATAGTGCTTAATTCTTTTGTACTTTTTCCAGTTGCAAATTTGTTGGATTTCAAAGGTCCTTGGGAAGATTATACTCTATTTTATTTATGTGTACGCACCAGTTTTTTTAAAAAAAAGACATTTTAAACTCCAAAACTAACTAACAATAGAAACTAACAATTTTAAACTAACAATAGAAATAGGGTGTGCTTAGAGCAACCTCTTCTCAAATCACAAATAACTTTGCAATCCCCTACACACACTTATTCGATTTTCATCCTACCCTTCTTCCAAAGAGCTCACGGCATCATACACTTCCCCATTTTATCTGCACGCCAGCCCTGTGAGGCTGAGTGAAAGTTGCAGGTCTGTGATGTCCTAGAAGAGAGTTTGTGACAGAACATGGATTTGAACTCCTGCCTCCTCAGTCTGCCGTCAACATTCCAACCAGGAGGTCAGCAACTAAACAGCCAAGAAGCACCAACACAAAAAGCCACTCACTGTGAGTCTTTCATTGGGAATTGGAACGCACCAGATCTTGCAGCGAGTTAATAAACATACACAGGATTGCTCGGCACAATCGCTTTAGTTCCCTGGCATAAATCTACACGTGGGTCACCATTTGAGTGCCGTCTCCTCCCCCTCTCATTTGACAGATGCTTCACAGAAAAGTAAAGATTTAGCCTCATGGGAATCTTTGCCTGCTGCTCCCTTCCCACAACTGTTCCTCAGCATTTCACCTCTCTCTCCAGCATTCATTCATTCATTCATTCATTCATTCTTTCTTTCTTTCTTTCTTTCTTTCTTTCTTTCTTTCTTTCTTTCTTTCTTTCTTTCTTTCTGAGCCATATTTGGTTCCCCACTAAGCTGCACCTGGATCTTGAGCAGGGGTCCTCAGTGCGGCACCCACAGGTGCCAGCCAACACCAAGTCGGGTTGCCCTGGCCACCCGTGTGGGATGGGAGGGTAACCAGATCCATGTTGGTAAACTCCTGGAGCTTTGGTGGTGGAGCCTGGCAGGACAACCACCTCAGTGGGGGACCAGGCCATTCAGTCGCTTTTCTTGGAGGGAACTGACTTCTGCAGTCTGGGGGTGAGCTGCCATTTCAGGGGATCCCCTGGAGGCTGGCAGCACCCCTGGCTAAAATACATACATAACATGTATAATAACAATTGAAATATTGGGCAGGAAGATGGGATGACTGAGGGTACACCAAGCATAACAAAAAAAGTCTTTACCATATTGGGCAGAAGATGGCAGTAGAAAAGGACAGATGGATTCTGCTGGGGAAGGAGTCCCTCTGGGCATGAGATCTGCATGCAACAATCCCTTTAGAACAGTGGCTCCCAACCTTCCTAATGCTGCGACCCTTTAATACACTTCCTCATGTTGTGGTGACCCCCAACCATAAAATTGGCATATATAAAATATAAAAAGACCATTTTCTGGTGGACCCCTGTGAAAGGGTCGTTCGACCCCCAGGCTGAGAACCGCTGCTTTAGAAGGATCTGGGGTAGCTGGAATGACTGCATCCTAAGAGGCTTAGAGACCGCTTCTATTCTAGAGCTGTGGCGATGCTGAACTCCGCGGCTTCGTGTTGATGTGTTTGGGGCTGTGTAGGGATGGGTGGAGGAGGGGGGAAGTGAGGGTGGGGCATGAGTCTGGAATTGTGTGCATCCAGGAATGCTGCTGTAGATTTCGTTGTGCGTGCGCAGTGACAATAAAATGCTTACGCTTATTTTGGGACCCTGAAGACCCCCTGTTGGTCAGAAGCTGGATCCACAAGGCCTGGGATGCTCTTCTGAGGTTGCCCCCTGAAAACCAGTTGTGCCTGGATTTCCCAGTGAGCTCCAGTGTGGCAGAGCGTCAGACTAGGAGGAGGGGGGATCCCTGGTTCATAGCCCACCCCCACCCCTGGCCCAATATTGTAATAATCGGGTGGACGCAACCAGGGGTGTAGCTAGGGTAAATGGAGCCCGGGGCAAAATCTGAGTTTTGCGCCCCCCCCATTTGGGCAGCCTCCCTCCCCCACCACGACCAAACAACATTTTTTGCACCAGGTCATCTCAAAGTCACCATTGCATTATAGAACATGGCCCAACACACAAATCTGAACACACCCAGGGCTCCCTAGTTTAAACAACATTGAAAGTGATGCTATTTTTTTTAAGGAGGGGGAATCCACCCTGAAACAGCATCACTTTTAATGTTGTTTAAACTACAGAGCCCAGATTCTCCTTTTAAATCCACCTTAAGGGGATACTCTGGGCTCCCTAGTTTAAACAACATTGAAAGTGATGCTGTTTCAGGGTAGATTCCCCACCCCAAACAGCATCATTTTCAATGTTGGTTATTGTGGGTTTTCTGGGCTGTGTGGCCGTGGTCTGGTGTATCTTGTTCCTAATGTTTCACCTGCATCTGTGGCTGGTATTTTCAGAGGTGTATCACAGAGAGAAGTCTATTATACACTGTGTCCAGCCTTCTCTTATAACAGACTTCTCTCTGTGATACACTTCTGAAGATGCCAGCCACAGATGCAGGCGAAATGTTAGGAACAAGATCTATCAGACCACGGCTACACAGCCTGTAAAACTCACAACTACCAGTTGAATCTGGTTTTTGAAAGCCTTCAACAATACTTTTAATGTTTTTTTTAATCTAGGGAGCCCAGATTCTCCCTTTAAATCCACTCCAAAGGAGGTGGATTTAAAGAGAGAACCTGGGGAAAATGTGAGGGTGCCTGTCAGGGGAGCAATGTTTAAGCTAACAGTACCAAACTTTTAGGCTATCTTCAGAAGACTCTCCTGATTAAACCACCCAGGTTTAGTGAAGTTTGGTTCAGGAAGCCCAAAGTTATGGACCCTCAAAAGGGTAGCCCCATCTACCATTAGCTCCCATTGGAAACAATGGAGGATGGAGCACCCCTTTTGGGGGTCCATAACTTTGGACCCCCTGAACCAAACTGCACCAAACCTGGGTGCTATCAGCAGGAGACTATCCTTATGATACCACCTAGGTTTAGTGAAGTTTGATTCAGGGGATCCAAAGTTATGGACCCTCAAAATGGTAGCGCCGTTTACTATTAGCTCCCATTGGAAATAATGGAGTATGGGGTCACCCATTTTGTGGGTCCATAGCGTTGGACCCCCTGAACCAAACTGCACCAAACTTGGCTGGTATCATCAGGAGAGCCACCTGGCAATAGTCTGAAAGTTTGGTGCTGCTAGCCTAAAAACAGCGCCCCCTGCAGGCCAGAAATGGGAAAAACCCTGAAAAATAGAAAAAGCCACTAACGAACCTGCAATTTTTGCGCCCACCACAAGGTGGCGCCCGGGGCACTTGTCCCCGGATGTCCCCATGGTAGCTACGCCTCTGCAGAAGATGCCATTCCCACCTGGGGGTGGGGGTGGGGGCCGCTCCTCCGTCTCTAAGAGGGGTGAGGAAGGCATCTTTCTGCCTGCTGCGGGTGTCCCCATCAAAGACGCGGGGCTCCTCCTGCTGTGGGGCTGGGCGCAGGGGGAGGGGGCTGTCAGCGGGATGCCCGCACTGCTCCCGGGCTGGAGGCGGAGGGGCAGCTTTGTAAAGGATTCAATGGTGTTGATGGTGAGGTAACCTTGAGTGCATGGGTCTGCCTGGCCACAAAGAGCGAGGGCGCGCTAGTTGGCACGAGCTGGGGGGACTCCGCCTTGCTCCGTCTCAGGATGGGCGCTTTATCTTCACACCAACCCTCGGAGGCAGGCATGGGCCCGAGGCGCCCTCCTCACGCCCAGCGCCGACGGGGAGGCCGGCCCTTGAAGCGCCTCCGCCCGCCCGGGCGTTCACCTTTACTGCCGAACAACAAGCTCCGAGACGTGGGGGACAGGGCTGCCAACTCCAGACGGGGGAAAGCCTGCAGATGTTCTCCAGGGCAACTGACCTCTGCCGTCTGCCGGCTCGAATGCCGGCCCTCCCCCCCCCCCCGGGAGGTTGGCAGCCCGGTTCCTCCTCCCTCCCTCCATTCGGCGGCGCAGCGGAGCCTGCCCTCGCCCCTCCTGGACGACTTCTCCCGACCCCCCGGGCAGAGCACCGCTGCCCCCCCCCCCCACGCCCCCCAGACTAAGAGGCCTTACCGAAGTGCGTTTCGGGCAAGTGTGGGTGGCACTCTGCATATGCTCAGAAGCCCGTTGCAGGCTCCCGCCCTGTCCCAGGGCTAGCTTCCAGAGCTACCTCCCTCCCCGGCCATCACACAGGCGCATTAGCATTCGGCCGGCCCCTCCTTTCCTCTGGGTGCGGCGCAGCTGCTCGGCTGACGTCATGGCGGGGGCGGGGCGGGCCGAGGCTGCGGCGGGAGCGCGGGGAGCGCGGGGAGGGGGCTCGGCGGGCGGGCGGGCGGCGTCTCTGCCCCGCGGGCGTGCAGGGGAAGCAGCGGCGCCATGAGCGGCCCGGAGCAGCAGGGGGCCAAGGAGCGGCTCCTCTGGAACGTCAAGAAGGAGGTGAGCGGGGCGGGGGGGGCGGGGGGGAGGGAGGGAGACCCCCCCCCGCAGAGACCCCCCCCGCGGGCCTCCGCTGTCTCCCCATCGCCCTTCCGACGGGGGAGGTCGGGAAGCGGATCGTGGGCAAGTTCTGGCCAGCCGGGATCGGCTGACCCCGAGAGGGGCGGGAGCTCGACCCTTATGGCCGGTCACGCCTCCGCCTCGACCAGCCCTCTCGTCCGAGAACCAGCCGAGTGGTCGGGAGTTCGTCAGGAAGGAAGGAAGGAAGCACTCTGCGCCGGCTCAGAGGCTGCGGGCTGAGCCCGACGGCGAGCTGCCCTAAGGAAGCCCGATGGAACAAGCAAGGACTGCCCCCTGCTTCGCGTCAGCCCGCTGTGTCAAAAGAGACTGATTTCCGAGTCAAAACGTGGCTCTTCCACAGCCCGGCCTCTAGAACACATGATCCCGGACTTAGTTTTGCAACATGGGCAGAAGCAGCCGCAGAGTGTCCGAGCATGCCGATTCTTCCCACCCTGGTGGGTGGGCGTGGTGTGCGTCTCTGGGCTTAGCCAGACGAATGTGTTGCGGCTGAGCCTGCAGCCCCGGGGGTCCGAAGGAACTTCGCCAGGGGCGCATTTGGGTGAATTAAATCCCTGCCAGAATGTGGGATCGTTTCTAGGGCATAGGTGGCAACTGCAGCTCTCCAGATGTTGGATTACAGTTCTTAATCACTTCGCCAGCATGATGCTGGCTGGGGATGATGGGAACTGTAGTCCATAACAACTGGAGGGTCACGAGTTTGACACCTATGCCCTAGGGAATGCAAATCGGCTCAGCTGCATGAGGAGAGGGGGGATGTGGGGCTGTTTTAGGTTGCAGCTGGAAGAGCATATTTTTTTTTTATTGCCCCCCCCCCCCCCCCCCGTTGCAGGGTTCTCGGTGACGCAGATGGGGCTAAGGTCTTGTTTCTCTGGGTGGGGAGGGGGGGTCATTCAGACACTAGAAGAGCCTGCCTCTGTCTCACCAAAGCAGTTTACATAGGAAGTCGGGCGGTTTTTTTTTTTAAAGCTGATTAATCAGACAAGTTTGTACTATTGATTAATTACTCGGTTGAATATCTGCTCAAGTTAGCAAAATAATAAGCCAGTCGTCCTAAACATTAGTTGTTTCAGGAGCAAGGTGGGTGCGATAACCACCCCCCCTGGGCGGCACCTTCTCGGAAGAGGCATTCCGCTTTATGTGCAAGAGAAAGAACTCCTCTTCCAAGAAGGCCCCTCTTGAAAAGGCATTCCGCCCTCTAGGACCGTGGTGGCGTACCTTTGGCACTCCAGATGTTATGGACCAATTGGCCATGCTGGCAGGGACTGATGGGAATTGTAGTCCATAACATCTGGAGTGCCAAAGGTTTGCCACCACTGCTCTAGGAGAGGGAGCGAAAATGGATTGAGCCACACTTAATTATTGTGAATACTTCTTTTAGAAAGCCTGTTGCCCAGCTTTCGCTAATCAGGGCACCTCTTTAATCCAATGGCCATTGGATTGCTCGTCTGGGTGTGGTGGAGCCCTGGAGCTCGGCGAGGGAGGCCCACGTCCGATTGGCTAAGCTTCCTGATGGCCTTGGCACAGCTGCTGCATTCTCTCAGCCTAACCTACCACATAGGGTTGTTTTACAACAAACAGGGGAACGGAGAAAGGTAGGCTATAGGTTTCTTTATGTCCCTATAGGGAAAGGAAAGTGGGATGTGTGAATTATATTAACGGGCCATCAGCAGAGTTGGCTCCTCGCTAAGGGCACAGAAATCAGCACATTTAGACGGGCGAATCCCCTTTGTGGTGGATGGCACCATAAATCCTGCTGGTTAGCTATTGGACTGGACAGCCGCGGGACATGCCTGGTCGGGCTGAGCTGAGGTGGCCTCGTGCGCCCTTGCAAGCACTGCATCTTGAGGCGGACCTCTTTGCGCTCGGAACTCTTGACACTGAATGTTCCTCCGGCCATGTGCAGAAGGCATTTCCCTGTGCCATCATGAGTTGCTTTCTGTCCTGGGTTTGGGACTGGAATACGAGAGGTTGGGTGGCAACATTTGGAGTCAGGGACATTCCCAGTCATTTCTGGGCCCAGCGTGCCAGCGACTCCAAGAGAGGTGGCCGAGGGCTTTCCTCACAAGCGCCCACTCGTTCTTCCCACTCCAGCTGGCTGCATGATCCGAAGTTCTCCTATTCTGCATGGTGACGGCTGTAAACAGGGGGCTGCTGTGGGGGAGCGCAGAGTTCGCGCATCTCTGGTTATTGCCTGGGGAAAAAATAAGCCCAAGCAAATGCTCTTGAAATACTGCCCCCTTTATTGCTGCCCCTTGTTTTGCCATTCAGTTTTTAGAGAGAGCTGCAGTTTAGGGCCTGAGAACCACTTTGGACGTTGGGCGCCCCCCCTCGCCAACTGAAACAGCCCTTCGTATTGTTTGTAAACAGCAGGCTTTGGGGTATCCTTAACCTTCTCGCGGCATGAACGACAGGGGTTGGATCCCCATTCTGCCACGAGAGGCCAGTTATGCTGCTCAAGACGGTTTTGGCCCTTGGTCACCCGATGGGACTCCTGGCTCCAGCAGTTCAGGCTATGGGTCTGCAACCGGTTCGAGCCGCGATGCTGCTCTTTTCATCCTCATATCAAGGGGTTCAAGATGGCCTGGAGGTTGAGGGCAGCGGAGTGTGTCCCTCCAGCTCTTTCAGAGCAGCGCTGAAGGAAAGGTGAGTGGAGGTCAAGCAGGCTGCTCTGGTGCATGAGAGCTGCCGCGAGGCCCCTCCACCACCTTAGCGCCAGCTCTGGGACACCACGCCGCCCCTCTGACCCTCAGAGGTCAAAGCGGGCATGGCATGTCCCCTCCAGAGCAGCCGCTATCCCGCCCTCTGTCATCCCTGCAGCCGCCATCCCTCCTCTTCACCATGGAGTAGATGGCTGCCCTCCCAGCTGGAAGGAAAGGGAGGGGCCACCAGCAACCGCAGTTCACAAACTCTCAAAAAAAAATGGGAGGGGTGTTCTCTACAAGGGATAAAGTGGAGCGTGAATGCCAGCTTCAGCAGAACTGCCTTTGGCAAGTACGGTGCTGTGGTACCTCTTCAATAAACGCTACTGACTAATACTTCAGAGTTCATTCACGGGCTTAAGGTTCCAAGACCTAACATTGCCAGTTTATTGTCGGTCATTTCACGCTGAATCACTGGGGTGCTGTGTGGTTTCCGGCTGTATGGTCAGTGTCCTAGCAGCATTCTCTCCTTGACGCTCACGGCATCTGTGGCTGGCATCTGTGAGTGATCTGACAGGAAAGGAAAGCAAGTGGAGTATATATACCTGTGGGTAAAGGCCAATAGGTGAGGGCATCTGAATAGGAGTGGCCTGGCAAGTGAGTAACAATGAAGTGTAGCATGTGAGTAACCATGGAGATAGCAAGGTCAATGGTGAGGCATCTGAATAGAAGTAGTCTGGCCTTTGTTCCCTTTGATTGTTTATTAGTCATCCTGTGTTTGTGTGGAGCTGATTAGTCACTGTCTTGACTCCAGTGTTTTTCAAAACTGGCAGCCAAATTCTGTTCATTTCTACGGTTTTCTTCCTTTCTCTTGAAATTGTCCATGTGCTTGTGGATTTCAATGGCTTCTGTAGTCTGACGAGTGGTTGTCAGCAGTCCAGAATTTCTGTGTTTTCAACAATATTCTGTGGTCCAGGTTGGTTCCAGCATCACAGGGGCCTCCCAAGGAAACTCTCACGATCAGAGCAGCATCTAAGGATTTTCACCTAAACAACAAATATGATCTTGTATGTTATGAAATTGCTGTTGGCCAGCTTGGGAAGCAGCTGAAATTGAGTTTCTTTCCAGACAAATAGGCTCTGCCGCAAAATTATCTTCCAAAGAAGTGGAGGAAAAAATTCAGGGAAACCTTTTCAGATGTTATTCTTGGGACGCATTTGTGGGTTTGGGTTCTCTGGCAGCCTCATGGCCCCCCACTGCTCAGGGATTTCTTTTGGTGACTTTAATAGAAAGGCAGAGGTGTCGTTTGTCTTGAGAACCTGACAGCCGGCTTCCCTCGTTGCTGGGCGCCTGCGGGCTTCCAACCTTCCCCTCCCAGTGTGGGGAAGATCTGTTGTCCTGAGGGGACCAGGACTGGCGTGGGTGCCGCAGGCCCGCTTGCCTGTGGGAGCTCCCTGCTTTGTCTCTGGCGGGCCAGCTCAGCTGTGGGGACTCCAGCTCAGGGACGCAGGGCTGCGGTTTTACTCCCAAAGCCTTTTATTTCTGCGTCTATGGAATTCCTTACAAGCTTCTTCCGAGGGGGGCACGAGCAGGGCCGCAGCCAAGGGCTCATATGGGTCTGCCTGGCCACAAAGAGCGAGGGCGCGCTAGTTGGCACGAGCTGGGGGGACTCCGCCTTGCTCCGTCTCAGGATGGGCGCTTTATCTTCACACCAACCCTCGGAGGCAGGCATGGGCCCGAGGCGCCCTCCTCACGCCCAGCGCCGACGGGGAGGCCGGCCCTTGAAGCGCCTCCGCCCGCCCGGGCGTTCACCTTTACTGCCGAACAACAAGCTCCGAGACGTGGGGGACAGGGCTGCCAACTCCAGACGGGGGAAAGCCTGCAGATGTTCTCCAGGGCAACTGACCTCTGCCGTCTGCCGGCTCGAATGCCGGCCCTCCCCCCGCCCCCGGGAAGTTGGCAGCCCGGTTCCTCCTCCCTCCCTCCATTCGGCGGCGCAGCGGAGCCTGGGACTTCGGCCCCTCCTGGACGACCCTCCCCGACCCCCGGGCAGAGCACCGCTGCCCCCCCCCCCCACGCCCCCCAGACTAAGAGGCCTTACCGAAGTGCGTTTCGGGCAAGTGTGGGTGGCACTCTGCATATGCTCAGAAGCCCGTTGCAGGCTCCCGCCCTGTCCCAGGGCTAGCCTGCGAGCCACCCCCCTCCCCCGGCCATCACACAGGCGCATTGTTACCCGGCCGGCCCCCTCCTTTCCCGCGGGGGGGGCGCAGCTGCTCGGCTGACGTCATGGCGGGGGCGGGGCGGGCCGAGGCTGCGGCGGGAGCGCGGGGAGCGCGGGGAGGGGGCTCGGCGGGCCGGCGGGCGGGCGGCGTCTCTGCCCCGCGGGCGTGCAGGGGAAGCAGCGGCGCCATGAGCGGCCCGGAGCAGCAGGGGGCCAAGGAGCGGCTCCTCTGGAACGTCAAGAAGGAGGTGAGCGGGGCGGGGGGGGAGGGGGGGAGGGAGGGAGACCCCCCCCCCGCAGAGACCCCCCCGTTCCCCCGCGGGCCTCCGCTGTCTCCCCATCGCCCTTCCGACGGGGGAGGTCGGGAAGCGGATCGCGGGGGGGGGGGGGCTTTTGCAAGCTCCCGGGCTGATCGGCTGACCCCGAGAGGGGCGGGAGCTCGACCCTTATGGCCGGTCACGCCTCCGCCTCGACCAGCCCTCTCGTCCGAGAACCAGCCGAGTGGTCGGGAGTTCGTCAGGAAGGAAGGAAGGAAGGAAGCACTCTGCGCCGGCTCAGAGGCTATGGGGCTGAGCCTGACGGCGAGAGCTGCCTTTAAGGAGCCTCGATGGAACAAGGACTCGCCCCCTGCTTCGGTGTCAGCCTCGCTGTGTCAAAAGAGACTGATTTCCGAGTCAAAACGTGGCTCTTCCACAGCCCGGCTCTAGAACATGATCCCGACTTAGTTTTGCAACATGGCAGAAGCAGCTGCAGAGTGTCCGAGCATGTGCCGAGTTCTTTCCCACCCTGGTGGGTGGGCGCGGTGTGTGTCTCTGGGCTTAGCCAGAGACGAATGTGTTGCGGCTGAGCCTGCAGCCTCGGGGGGGGGGGGGCGGGGGGGGGGCCGAAGGAATCCCCCTGCCAGGGGCATTTGGTGAATGAATCCCTGCCAGAAATGCGGACCTTTCCCTAGGGCACAGGTGGCAAACTCGCAGCCCTCCAGATGTTATGGACTACAGTTCCCATCATCCCCTGCCAGCATGATGTTGTCAGGGGATGATGGGAACTGTAGTCCATAACAACTGGAGGGTCACGAGTTTGACACCTATGCCCTAGGGAATGCAAATCTGCTCAGCTGCATGAGAAGAGGGGGGATGTGGGGCTGTTTTTAGGGTTGCAGCTGGAAGAGTTATTAGTCTCTTTGCTGCCCCCCCCCCCCCCGTTGCAGCGTTCTCAGTGACGCAGATGTAGCTGTCTTGTTTCTCTCTGGGTGGGGGGGGAGGGGGTCATTCAGACACTAGAAGAGCCTGCCTCTGTCTCACCAAAGCAGTTTACATAGGAAGTCGGGCGGTTTTTTTTTTTAAAGCTGATTAATCAGACAAGTTTGTAATATTGATTAATTACTCGGTTGAATATCTGCTCAAGTTAGCAAAATAATAAGCCAGTCGTCCTAAACATTAGTTGTTTTGTGTGAGCGTTGGGTGGGGTGCGCATGTCTCACCGCGGCACCTTCTCGGAAGAGGCATTCCGCTTTATGTGCAAGAGAAAGAACTCCTCTTCCAAGAAGGCCCCTCTTGAAAAGGCATTCCGCCCTCTAGGACCGTGGTGGCGTACCTTTGGCACTCCAGATGTTATGGACCAATTGGCCATGCTGGCAGGGACTGATGGGAATTGTAGTCCATAACATCTGGAGTGCCAAAGGTTTGCCACCACTGCTCTAGGAGAGGGAGCGAAAATGGATTGAGCCACACTTAATTATTGTGAATACTTCTTTTAGAAAGCCTGTTGCCCAGCTAATCAGGGGCACCTCTTTAATCCAATGGGAAATATTGGATTGCTCGTCTGGGGTGTGGTGGGAGCCCTGGAGCCTGCGAGGGAGGCCCACGTCCGGATTGCTTCCCTGGATGGCCTTGGCACAGCTGCATTCTCTCAGCCTAACCTACCTCATAGGGTTGTTTTTACAACAAAACAGGGGAACGGAGAAAGGTAGGTTATAGGTTTCTTTATGTCCCTATAGGGAAAGGAAAGTGGGATGTGAATATATTAACGGGGCCATCATAAGCAGAGTTGGCTCCTGCCAAGGGCACAGAAATCAGCACATTTAGACGGGCGTAACTCTTTGTAGGATGGCACCATAAATCCTGTTGGTTAGTTGACTGGACAGCCGTGGACATGTTTGTCGGGGGCTGGGGAGTCAGGAGGTGGCCTCGTGTGCCCCACACCGTGCATCTTGAGCAAGGGACCTCTTTGGAAGCCTGAACTATTGACACTGAATGTTCCTCCGGCCATGTGCAGAAGGCATTTCCCTGTGCCATCATGAGTTGCTTTCTGTCCTGGGTTTGGGACTGGAATACGAGAGGTTGGGTGGCAACATTTGGAGTCAGGGACATTCCCAGTCATTTCTGGGCCCAGCGTGCCAGCGACTCCAAGAGAGGTGGCCGAGGGCTTTCCTCACAAGCGCCCACTCGTTCTTCCCACTCCAGCTGGCTGCATGATCCGAAGTTCTCCTATTCTGCATGGTGACGGCTGTAAACAGGGGGCTGCTGTGGGGGAGCGCAGAGTTCGCGCATCTCTGGTTATTGCCTGGGGAAAAAATAAGCCCAAGCAAATGCTCTTGAAATACTGCCCCCTTTATTGCTGCCCCTTGTTTTGCCATTCAGTTTTTAGAGAGCTGCAGTTTAGGCCTGAGAACGACTTTTGGACCACGCACGTTGCCCCCCTCCCCCTCGCCAACTGAAACAGCCCTTCGTATTGTTTGTAAACAGCAGGCTTTGGGGGGGGGGGGTATCCCTGTCCTTCTCGGGGTGGCATGAACGGACAGGGTTAACTCATTCTGCCACGAGAGGCCAGTTATGCTGCTCAAGACGGCTTTGGCCCTTGGTCACCCGATGGGACTCCTGGCTCCAGTGCAGAGTCCAGGCCAGGGGTCTGCAACCCACGGCTCCGGAGCCGCATGCGGCTCTTTCATCCTCATACTGCGGCTCCGCATGGCCTGGAGGTTGGAGGGCAGCGTGAGTGTGTCCCTCCAGCCCTTCAGAGCAGCGCTGGAAGGAAAGGTGAGTGGAGGGGCCGAAGCAGAGGCGGCTCTGTGCATGAGAGCGCCGCTTTTTGCGTCCCCTCCACTCACCTCTCCTTCCAGCGCTGCTCTGGAGGGACACGCCCACGCTGCCCTCTGACCCCTAGAGGTCAAAGGGTAGCGTGGGCATGTCCCTCCAGAGCAGCCGCTATCCCGCCCTCTGTCATCCCTGCAGCCGCCATCCCTCCTCTTCCCCATGGAGTAGATGGCTGCCTCCCAGCGCTGGAAGGAAAGGGGAGGGGCCAACCTTGGGGCACCGTAGCTCACAAACTCTTGGGAAAATGGGAGGGGTGTTCTCTACAAGGGATAAAGTGGAGCGTGAATGCCAGCTTCATCAGAACTGCCTTTGCCAAGTACGGTGCTTTGGTACCTCTTCAATAAACGCTACTGACTAATACTTCAGAGTTCATTCACTGGCTTAAGGTTCCAAGACCTAACATTAAGCCAGTTTATTGTCGAAGGCTTTCACGGCCGGAATCACTGGGGTGCTGTGTGGTTTCCGGGCTGTATGGCCGTGTCCTAGCAGCATTCTCTCCTGACGTTTCGCCTGCATCTGTGGCTGGCATCTTCAGAGGATCTGACAGTAGGAAAGGAAAGCAAGTGGAGTATATATACCTGTGGGTAAAGGCCAATAGGTGAGGGCATCTGAATAGGAGTGGCCTGGCAAGTGAGTAACAATGAAGTGTAGCATGTGAGTAACCATGGAGATAGCAAGGTCAATGGTGAGGCATCTGAATAGAAGTAGTCTGGCCTTTGTTCCCTTTGATTGTTTATTAGTCATCCTGTGTTTGTGTGGAGCTGATTAGTCACTGTCTTGACTCCAGTGTTTTTCAAAACTGGCAGCCAAATTCTGTTCATTTTCATGGTTTCTTCCTTTCTCTTGAAATTGTCCATGTGCTTGTGGATTTCAATGGCTTCTCTGTGTAGTCTGACGTAGTGGTTGTCAGAGTGGTCCAGAATTTCTGTGTTTTCAAATAATATTCTGTGTCCAGGTTGGTTCCAAAGACACAGGCCTCCCAAGGAAACTCTCACGATCAGAGCAGCATCTAAGGATTTTCACCTAAACAACAAATATGATCTTGTATGTTATGAAATTGCTGTTGGCCAGCTTGGGAAGCAGCTGAAATTGAGTTTCTTTCCAGACAAATAGGCTCTGCCGCAAAATTATCTTCCAAAGAAGTGGAGGAAAAAATTCAGGGAAACCTTTTCAGATGTTATTCTTGGGACGCATTTGTGGGTTTGGGTTCTCTGGCAGCCTCATGGCTCCCACTGCTCAGGGATTTCTTTTGGTGACTTTAATAGAAAGGCAGAGGTGTCGTTTGTCTTGAGAACCTGACAGCCGGCTTCCCTGCTGCGGCCGCCTCCGCGGGTTTCCAACCTTCCCCCTCCTGCGTGGGGAAGATCTGTTGTCCTGAGGGGAATCTGCGACCTCTGTGGCGGGTGCCGCAGCCCGCTTGCCTGTGGGAGCCCTGCCTTTGTCTCCGGCGGGGCCGAGTTCAGCTGTGGGGGACCTGCAGTCTTCAGGACGAGGGCTGCGGCAGCTGGCTGAGCTCACGTGAAGTGAGGCTCTGCCCTTTCCCCTAGGGCCGTGGTGGCGACCCTCTGGCACTCCAGATGTTATGGACTGCAATTCCCATCAGCCCCTGCCAGGGTGGCCAAAGGTTCTCCATCACTGCTCCAGGTGGTCTGGGAAGGACTTGGGGTGGGCCTGGCACCAGCTTATGCTGCCCCTGCCACTAGTCCCAAGTATGGGCGTGTGGGGAGGGCAGCAGTGATGGGCCTCAAGCATGGCCGGGGGTGTGCAGATGCAAGAAGACCCCAGCACCCCCCCCAACCTCCCCCCCCACCCCCCAATGTGATATGAGGCTGATTCCGCAGGGGCCAAAAACAGCGGTGTGAAAACGGTGTGAAAACAGTATAAACGCTTTTACACCGTTTTAAACCCTTTCACACCATTTTCACACTGTTTTCACATCGCTGTTTTTGGCCCATGCGGAATCAGCCTGACTTTGCCTGGGGGAGCATGTTTCTGGTTATTGCATAATGTGTTTTAGCTAAATGTGGTTTCAAATTTCTCCTCCCTGCTATTTTAGTCCCTGCTGGTCTTGAAACGGAGAGGCATGGCTGCATAGTGGTTAGAGTGCCAAAGTAGTATTTGTGGCGTGAGGGAGCAGAGGACCTCAGGAGCTCCGAGAGCGCCGGAGCTGCAGGAGCCAGATCCCTGGCTGGCTGAGTCAGGGTGTGAGAGCAGGAAGGAAAGCAGGGGGGCATCTTTGTGGGGCTTTGAAGATAAGAATGGGGAATTGGTTCTGCATCCGGGAGAGAACAGAAAGTCAGCGGCATCGATCTGGCCAGCTAGTTTGTTGACTATAGACCATTAGTTCGCTTTAGTTCACTTTGCAGATAATCTAGTCCATTGAGGGATGTTGTGAGAGATTACAACTGTCCCTAGATTATACCACTTCACACTGCTCGGGAGGAGATCATGTTGGAATGCTGTATCTGAAACTCCCTGACCTTTGAAAACAAAGATGTCAGGGAGAATCATTCCAGATAAAAACCACTGAGATGCTACTTTTCTATAAGCATGGATTTTGCTGTTACTGGCAGCAGCTCTCCAGAATCTCAAGCAGAGAAAAGGCTTTCACATCACCCATTACCTGGTCCTTTTAATGACAGATGCTGGAAAATGACCTTGGGACCTTCTCCAGTGGCATTGGTTGAAGCACCTGTTGAAGGTGTGCAGGTGTGTGAAAAAGGGCAGGTATCCTCTCTTGGGGGCCCTGGGAAGCAGGCAAGCAACCGCTGGGAGACGGGTGAAGGTCTTCGGGTGGGGAGTCTGCCTGAACTCTGTTTGCATACTTGTAAGGAAAAGAGATATTTCAGAGATGTCTTAAACTGTTGGTGCTTCTTCCACCGCTGAGAAGCAAAGGTGTCCTCAGATCCTCTTGCCACTGGGAGACAAGTGAGGAGAATTGCAATCTGTTCCCTTAACTGAGGCAGAATAGAGAGCCTCTTGGACAAATCCTTGGCTGAGTCGCAATTTGAGTTTCAGAATTTGTCGGCAACGATGCTGATTTCCAAGGGGTTGATGCTCTTGGCAATGCTATTTAAAATGTTGTGGTTTTTTAGGGAGATTCTCGCCCCACTCACTGCATGTTTATCTCGCTTGTTCTTTAATGATTTTGGAACAAGATGCTGCAGGATCATTCCATTTTGTCCTCACAAAACTCTGGGTCCGGCTGCCTCGGTGTTTCCACTGGAATGGCCTGTCTCTGTCTGAACTGATGCTGCTTGGCCGTTTAAATCCATCATGCGCTTGTGTGCTTCATCTTTCTCCCCTGTCCTTTGACCTTTCGCTCCTGACTGAATTGTATCATGCCAGCTAAACGCTAGTGTTGGAAGTGACTGACCTGCGTCAGCTCTGTAATGTCCTGTTAGCCGTGAGCTGGCGACAGAATGCCACGGGGCTTCGGTTTGAGGAGGGCTTGATGCCTCTGGTGTGAGAGTTGAGCTTACACTTAGCTCTGGTCTGTGAAGGCATTGGAGCAAGTTTGTGTGTGCCATTTTCAAGCAGCCTCTCCTGGCACCTTTTAAGGTGGCAACAATAGTTTTCTAGCCAATAGTTTTCTAGCCATTTCTAGTCTTTTCCCACAATTAAAGGAAAGTCTTCCCTGTCTTATTGTGTGAATGAAGAGCTGGTTGCTTTGCATTTTTGCCTGTTACTTCTTCAGACTTCTTCTGGCTTCTGATACTTGGACTAGGTCTGCACACTGTAGATCAGTGATGCAGGGTGGAAATTTTGCCAACACTATATTTTTTCATAGAAAATTTTATACCCTCAATATGTAAATATAATAAATCTGTCCATATGCCATAAATCCATCATGTTAGCTGGGTTAAATGTAGCAAATGCAGCATGGACAAACCCAGTGGTGGGATCCAAAAATTTTAGTAGCAGGTTCCCATGGTGGTGGGATTCAAACAGTGGGTTGCGCCAATGGGGCTGGGCGGGGCATGATGGGGGCGTGGCCAGGCATTCCGGGGGTGGGGCATTAATAATTTCTCTGTTACTGTAAAAAACTCTTACTGTAAAAAAAAGTTCCTAATTTCCACCTATCATCTTTCTGTCCATAATTTAAACTCATTATAGCAAATTCTATTGTCTGCTGCCAATAGAAACAACCATTTCTCCTCTGATTGACTGCCTGTCAAATACTTAATACTTTCAAATACTTAATTTTGTTTCTAGAAATCAAAAGAAGGAGACTTTCCTTAAACCAGGAACTTTACCATATTTCTAAAACATGTTTTTAAAACAGCCCAACAGGGAGAATTATCCCGTTTTCTACCTTAGCTAACCAGCCACATAGGAAACAACAGGACTTTATGATTTTTGGACGGAAAAGCAGACCCAATTAGTAACCCCCTCTCGGCACACACCAATAATTAGTAACCCACTCTCGGGAACTGGTGAGAACCTGCTGGATCCCACCTCTGGACAAATCCCAGTGCTTGCACGAGATGTATTTGCCTTCTTTAGCCAGATTAGTTACATATCTAAAGTGTTTACTGAAATTTGAATCAGAAAATTTTGCACTTCAGATTCTCCCAGAAAACCCACAACTCTGCTTTAGACACAGCCTGAAACGGCTTCAGTGTAGAATTTGCAGTTTCCCCTAAAAACAGCTCTTATTGAAGTTGTTTGTGGTTGGGTTGCAAATGGTGAGAGGTGTGTCATCTGGAAGCTGCAAAGGGGACCTCCAGCGATAATGGTGTCTAGAGGACACTTGCAAATGGGGAGAAAGTCATGAGTCCTTTTTTATTTGATCTGTGATATGCCGAAGGTGGGAGAGTGCTGTGGTTATTACTGAAGCCCCTTCCTCATGTTTGTTTATTCCTTTCTCAATATACCCTCTGCCTTTCCTTTGTGGCTTAAGGTAGTTTAAAATTTGAAAGCTAAAAAAAAATATAACGTGCAGTAAAATCCCCTTAGCCCGCATTCCCAGGAGCACGCCTGTAGCTCAGACCCGCAAATGGAAGAGACAGGCTGCTCCTCCAAAAACCCTCTCACCCCCTCCTGGAGTCAGTTTCCCAAGATAGGAGCCGCTCTTGAAGAGGAGCAGGCTCTAGGACAGTGATGGCAAACCTTTTCGAGACCGAGTGTCCAAACTGCAACCCCATCCCCCATTCTTTGCTAAGGACCCTTTTGAGGGTCCATAACTTTGGACCCCCTGAACCAAACTGCACCAAAGTTGGGGGGGGGGGTCCCATCAGGACAGTCTCCAGATGATATCCTGAAATTGTGGTGCTGATAAATCCAAAAATGCACTCCCTTCAGGAACATCCCAGAAATTTGCCCAAGAATCTTTGTTCTGCATTGAGTTTTCTGCATTGCTGTCAATGGGGGATGCAGGCTGGGGGGGGGGGGCACATTTCTGAAGGAACAGTCTCAAAACTTTCAGGGTCTCATCAGGAGACTGCCCTAATGATACGCCCCAGGTTTGGTGTGCAGTTTGGTTCAGGGGGGCCAAAGTTATGAACCCTCAAAACTGTAGCCCCCATCTCCTATTAACTCCCATTGGAAACAATGGGGGATGGGGCACCCCCTTTGGGAGTCCATAACTTTGGACTCCTTGAACCAAACCTCACCAAACTTGGGGGGTAGCATAAGGACAGTCTCCTGATGATACGCTGAAATTTTGGTGCTGCTAGCCTAAAAACTGCGCCCCTTGCAGGCCAAAAAAGGAAAACCACTAAAAATACCCAAAAACGAACCCTGCATTTTGATGCCCCCCACAAGGTGGTGCCCTGGGCAGCTGCCCACCTTGCCCAATCGGCGTTACGCCCCTGGAGGGGAGGAGGGGAACCCTAGGACAGGCTTTCCTCTCTTTTCCCTCCTAGCTTTGGACACCTGATCTGTTTCCTTTGTCTGTTCCACCTGGCCCCAGGGCTCTTTGACAAACACCTTGCCTGGCTTTTGAGGTAAGTTTCCGGAGACCGGAGCTTGCTCATTTACAGCAAAGCATTTCAAGGCAGCTCATCTTCTCTTCAGCTTGTTCACAAGTTCTTAGTTTCCCCCTTTTAAACCAAAGCCTTTGTTAAAACTGATGGAGGCACTGATGGAGCAGTTTGGGTCTAAGATGCCACAAGCAGATCTTTCACACCTGAATTGCAAGGGGGGGGGGGGGTCGATGCTGCCTTAGATATGGGGATACCTCTCTGTCTGGGCATTAAGAAGACATCCAGAAGTTTAACCAAGGTCCACTTATGCTACCTTAGTTATAACATTTTGATCAGCTCTGATTTGGCCAGGCATCCTTAGCGAAGTCCTTTTTGCTGGCAGGCAGTCAAGAGAGGTATTGATTGGAATCTCCAGAGCAGACTAATGCTTCGATCCACAGAGCAAATACCCTGGAGGCAGCGGCTACCTGAGCTTTTTTCTGTGGGAGAATTCAGTGCTGCTTTGGTCTCCAAACTTATTTTTTTCTAGAACCAGAGCTATTCTAGGTGCAGCCCTCTACAGCAGTCTCAACGGGTCAGTAGTCACAAATCCAGATCTCTTGGATTAATTTAAGACTATTATCTTTACTGAGGTCCACATGTCAATACGAAAGATAAGAATGAAGCATAAAACCATCTCTTTTAAACAGAAGGTCACGCACTTCGGAGGCCGGAGCTACCTTAACTGAAACAATTATGCTGGAAAGGTGAAGAAATCAGTGCAGTGACAGAAACTGGAGGTTCATGGCCAATTGGCCATGCTGGCAGGGGCTGATGGGAATTGTAGTCCATAACATCTGGAGTGCCAAAGGTTCGCCACCACTGCTATACCACCTCAGGTAGCAGTTGGCATTTAAGAAGGTGAACTTGGCCCAAAGGCACCAGGACGGTTTGTCTTCATCTGGTCAGACCTTTGGAGATGGAGGTGATTTTTTTATCAGACGTCATGATTTTAAAAAAATTAAAAAGCAGCTTCAGGAGCTCTCCAGTTGGGAGGGGGGCTGTAGCAGTGCTGGGGGGGGGAGCTTAACCCTTTCCTTTCCACTTCCTTTTTGTAGATATTGCTCTCCTTCTTTAGCCTTATGAGCACCTCATCTTCCCCATGTTTCAGACATCATGTGACTATGGATCTGGAGATTGAAAAGCTAAGCAGGGCTAGCCCTTTTAAAAGTAACCACAGCAAACTTTTTTTGTAATACATATCTTTAAGGACTGGGTGGTGTTGTGGTTAAGAGCAGGTGGAGAACCGGGTTTGATTCCCCACTCCTCCACCTGAGTGGCAGAGGCTTATCTGGGGAGCCAGATGTGTTTCTGCACTCCTACGTTCCTTGGGCTAGTCCCAGTTCCTTGGAACTCTCCCAGCCTCACCTGCCTCTCAAGGGGTCTGTTGTAGGGAGAGGAAGGGAAAGGAGCTTGTCAGCCACTGACAGGAAAGAAAGGGGGGCTACACATCCAAACTCCTCCTCTTCTTCTCGTCTTTTCTTATTTGTCTTGGACTCGTGTTTTACCCTTTCATTTGAAATGCCATCCCTTTTTAGAACATGTATGATTGGATAGTTTACATTTATACCTTAAGCTTCTCCTTCCTCACAACAACTGTGTTGGGTGTTTACAATAGACCTGGTTTTGTGTGTGTGTGTGTGTGTGAGTTTTGTTGTTGCTGATTTGACAGAATGATATCTCTGGGCCTGTCCTTTCTCCTGGGTTTTGTTGGACTTCTGAACGGAAACTCTGCGTCTCCCGTGCATGAAATGATGTGGCTCCACTGTTTGAGTTTATTGCAAAGCTAAACAATGAACAGAGCAAGTTAAATCAACATGAGTGGCAAAGAGCAGAAAGGGCGAGGCAGCCTGTCCTCAAACAAGACTGTCCAGGTGTTGCCAGGGCAACGCCCCCTCTGCCAATTTCCGCCCACAAATGCTTCCTGGTTGGTACCAGCTTGAATTTGCTGTTTCTCTCTAGGCTTAATTGTAGGTTTACAAATGCTGACGGGAAATTCCTGGAGCTACGTAGCCAGTGCCTGAGGAAGAGAGAGGGTGTGTGTGTAAGGAACCTCAAAGGACTCGAAACAAAGGAACTGAGTTCAGTACGTTTATTTCATAAACTTCAACGATCGCATTACACGGGATGCGGATTCTGACTTTCCCGGGCTTCAGGCGTCGCTTTTACGGAACCTTCAGCCACCTCCCCCAAACGTCCCAGCAGTTTTCCCACGACAGAGCAGAAACAAACTTCAAACACACAAGATAGCCACAGCAGGGTTAAGGCCACAACCACCCCGGGCACAAAGCCCAGGACGAGGAATGTGCCAAGGCCAGGCAGAAAGAGCAGAAACTAACCCCCACCCTTACACTCCACCTCCTCCCAGCACGAGAAAAGCCCCTCCCCCCGGTTTATGAGGGAAAGCCTTATGGCGAAAAGCAGCGCTATTGGGGCGCCAATGTTTTCAACATACACCCATTGATTGTAATGGCTCTTCAGGGATATCCCACCCAGGGACGCCACCAAATATTGCAAACGTTTTGCTTATGTAACGAGAATCCAGAATAGCTGTCGATTTTGTAGTGTTTGTGGCCATCAAGCCATCAACCGGCGGGGGAACCTCCATTGGGTCGTGTACAAGCATCCGCTGGAATCTGGAGCTGCGGCTTTGAGTAAGCTAGAAATGAAATACAGGGTGAATATTGCACTGAGAGAATTGGGCAATTCTAACCGAAAGCAGGTCACATCGTTGATCACCTGCGAGTCCTAAACGGGCCTTATGAACTTCTTGCCTAGCTTAGAATATTTTATGCACATCCCTAAGGTTTTGGTAGACAAATAAACCCACGCCTTCCCACTTGCAGAGGAAAATCCATTTCTATGTTTGTCCGCTTTTGTCTTTTTTTGGAGCTTCCTGCGCCATGGTGAGGAAGCGAGGAAAGAAAACGGATTTCCAGCCTTCAGTCTAGAGACCGGATCCAGTCACCAAAGTCAGGGGTTGGAGCGCGATGATCGGGGAGCTGGGGTAACGGGGAACGAACGCACCCGAGACCACTTCAAATGGAGTTTTATTTGGTGCTGCTGTGAATCATGCCTTTGTTGTGCAGGCATACTCGGCTAAGGCGGAAGAAGCTCCGTCCAGTTACTATCCTGCGATAGATAGTTAGGTGTAGCAAGCGCAGGTAATTGACTGCTCAAGCGTTCTGTTGGTCCGTTCGGTCTGGCCGTCACTTTGCACGTGGTACGGGGCAGCCACAGCCGAGGCCGTTCCCAACAACTCCAGGAACGCTTTCCAAAACTTAGATATGAACTGTGGGCCCCTGTCGGAGATCACCCTCTCCGGCGATGAATGCAAACGATAGATATGTTGAATAAACAATTTGGCCAATTTAGGCGCCGAGGGAATGGTGGAACACGGAACAAAGTGCGCCTGTTTGGAAAAGAGGTCCACCACTACCCAAAGTACTGTATTACCATGGCTTTCGGGGAGATCTGTGATGAAATCCATGGAAATCACTTGCCACGGCCGAGCCGCCGGGGGGATGGGGCGTAGTAATCCGTGCGGCTTACCAGGGATGTCCTTAGCTTCTGCGCACGTCGGACACCCTTTTATGTATGCCTCAATGTCCTTGCGCATGGTGCGCCACCAAAACTGCCTCCTAAGTAGGTGAAGCGTTTTCAAAAATCCAAAGTGTCCCGCTTGTCGGGCGTCATGACCAGCCAGTAGAACCTGCTTACGTAAGGCCGGTGGGACGTACCAGCAGTCACCCCGTCTCCACACTCCCCCTTGCAACTGCAGGAGGGGGTCAGATTCCTCTTTCGGAACCTCCTGTCGTCCCGCCTCCTCCAGGTGACATAGAAATGGGGATACAACGTCCGGGACCTTCATGGGGGAATGTTTCGGGGGCGTAACTATCTGGGATTGGGTTACCACCAACCCCAATTGAGAAGGTGTGAGAATAGTGCGAGGCATGGCGCGTAAGGAAGTGTCCGTCCCCCTGGGGAGGCGGGACAGGGCGTCAGCTAATTTGTTACTATTACCGGGGGGAAAATGGACAGTGAAGTTGAATCTGGAGAAAAAATCCGCCCATCTCAATTGTTTGGCCGACATTTTGAGTGGAGTAGACAAAGCTGCTAAGTTTTTATGATCCGACCAGACTTGGAACGGGCGCGCGGCGCCTTCCAGCCAATGCCGCCACGTAGACAAAGCCTCCTTAATGGCTGCAGTTTCTTTATCCCCAACCGTCCAGTTGAGTTCAGGGCCGGACAGTTTTTTCGATAAATAAGCACACGGTACGAGTTTGTTATCTTAATTTTTCTGCAAGAGTGCTGCCCCTAGGGCTTTATCCAAAGCATCGACATGCATGATGAAAGGCAAAGTGGGATCTGGGTGTTTCAAAATGGGTTCGGTGGTGAACCCTGTCTTAAGAGCCTGAAACGATTTCTGACACTCAGGGGACCAGGAAAGGGGAGCCCCAGGTTTCGATGCCTGGGGTCCCTCTCCTTTGGCACGCAGTAAGTCTGTGAGTGGCAGAGCAAGCTTAGCAAATTGGGGAATAAAATCTCGATAAAAGTTCGCAAAACCTAGAAACGATTGAAGTTCCTTACGGGTGGTGGGTATCGGCCAATTCACTACAGCTGCAACTTTTGCCGGGTCCATCTCCAGGCCCTCTGGAGAGATCCGATACCCTAGGTAATCCATGGAGGTTTGGTGGAAAGCACATTTGGACAGTTTTGCGAAGAGTGACTTATCGAGCAGACGTTGCAACACAGCCCTGACCAAACGTTCATGCTCTTCCATCGTTTGGGAATAGATTAGAACGTCATCCAAATACACCACCACCCCTTTAAACAGAAAATCTTGTAGAACGTCATTGATAAGTGACATGAAAGCCCCTGGGGCACCGGATAATCCGAATGGCATTACAAGATATTCATACTGGCCAAATTTGGTATTAAATGCTGTTAAATGCTCGAAACCCTCAGCAATTCGTACTCGGTAATAAGCCTCCCTCAGATCCAGTTTGGTAAAAATGCGCCCCTTTCCCAAGGCATCGAGCAGGTCCTTGATGAGGGGCAAGGGGTATTTATTTGACAGCGAAACCGCGTTGAGACCACGATAATCAGTGCACAGACGTAGGGTTCCATCTTTCTTTTTCACAAACAAAACGGGTGCTGCGTGGGTGCTCTTGGTGGCTCGGCGGATGAAACCGCGAGCCAGATTCTTATCGAGAAAGGCTCGAAGCTCCTTCTCCTCGGCTGGGCTCATCCGATATATTCTACCTTTGGGGAGTTGTGCCCCTGGGACCAAGAGGATTTTACAGTCTGTGTCCCTATGGGGGGGGGGGGAGTTGATCGCATTCCTGTTCTGCAAAGACTTTGGCTAAGTCCCAGTACTGTTTGGGAACTCTGGCCAGTTCTGGGCTGGGGTCGCTGGATAAAGCCATTGCCTGGGGCGTCTCGGGATCTTCTTTAGCCTCTGCCGGTGGCTCACCCTCGTGCATGTGATCCCTACAAGGGGGATCGGTGAATCGGACTATGCGTTGTCCCCAGAAGATGGTGGGTTCATGGGAGAGGAGCCAGGGCATGCCCAGTACTATGGGATGTTTGGCGACTGGAGCCAGAATGAAGCTACGTCTTTCCCAGTGTCCAGCACATCGCAGAAGCACTGGTTGGGTCTTGAAACGGGCCGGACCGTCGGTGCCCAGCGGGCTGCCATCCATTTGAGTAAAGGGAATTGGTTTGGCCAATGCTATACGTTCGAGCCCTAGTTGCTCAGCCACCTGAGGCCTCATAAGGCAGTGGGAGCAACCGGAATCTACGAGAGCTCATGCCAGAATATGGGTGTGCTTGGAGGTATTGGTTAGCGTGGTCATAATAGTTATGGGGGCTCCCCCTTCACTCACCGCATCTGGCGCAGGAAACTCTTCCGCGGGACCTGACGAAAGGCTCACCCCTTCAGGTTCGGTGTCATCGGTCTCCCCGAGCTCGTCATCATAAGTGGTTTGCGCCGCTCCTTGGGGCCCCCGAGGACCCGTCTTGCAAGGAGTTCATGCCGTTGACTTGCGGGGAG
This sequence comes from Sphaerodactylus townsendi, assembly GCF_021028975.2. Lineage (NCBI taxonomy): Eukaryota > Metazoa > Chordata > Lepidosauria > Squamata > Sphaerodactylidae > Sphaerodactylus > Sphaerodactylus townsendi. The sequence continues at coordinate 1,541,047 of NC_059440.1, read as the reverse complement.
CGGGGACAGGTGCCTTTTGTTTCTTCGGGCAGTTGGCCGCCATGTGGCCCGGGCCCCCACAATATAGACATAACCCGAGGCGGTGGCGGCGCTCAGAGGTGGATTCGGCTGCCGGCAGTCCTGCGCTCATCTTCTTCAGTGGGATGGTGACCGTCGTTGCCGGTTTGGCGGGAGGTTTGGCAGGAGGTTTGGTCGGAGCGGTTTTCCCCGTCTTGGAGCGATTAAGACGGGCTGCAATAAGGTTGCCGGTTGTAATCCACTCCGCAATGGTCTGGGGTTCACGCACCATGCATGCCCAGGTGCAGATTTCTTCCTTGACAGCGTCGTGGAAGTATTCACATTTCATCGCGTTCTGCCAGTCCGAGCTTTGCTCGCTGGCACCAACCGGAATTCTCGGGCTTAACTCTGCAAAGGTTTTATATTTCCCCTGCTTGAGAGTTTTAACAGTCTTGATGGCTTTGTTCACCTCCTCCGGATCTTGAAAACGGAGTCGCAACCCTTGAAGTAAAGCTGCCACGGTTTGAAGTTCCGGGGCCCCTGCTACTTCATGCAATTTCCTACGAATCCATTCCGGCCGCGTCTCCATCCAAGCACGGACCCGATGTCCTCGCGACCTTCTGGAAACGCTTCGACCTATAGTCCAGTCACAAAGCCTTTTATTGGCATAAAATAAAACATACAAAATCAGCATTACAAAATTTTGCCTCCATTATTGCTCACAAATTTAGAGCACTGGTACTAAAATACTAAATACTAAAATATATACATGGTCCTTTCCTTGTGACTATAGGACATTCCTTCAGCTAAGTTAACTCAACTTTAAACGGCCATCGGATAAACTGACAGAAGCTAGCAAAATTACTGCTGGCTATATGTGGTCATAATACATAGACATTGGTTGGTATTCATCTAGACTTCTTACGCCTATTATTGTTAGCAGAAATTTTAAGCTACATTCTCAACAACACTGTGGGATCCATGTTGTTCAAAAGCATAGGTATCTTAAGAGCAATCAGTTAGGATTGTTATACAGAGAATGGGATAAAGTGCAGATTGCATGACATTTCCTGATTTCGCGTGTACCAAAACCTTTACACAATTTGCCGAAAGAGGGGTATGATCGAAAGTGTCTCGCGCTAACCCTTCGACCCATGTTGCATGGACATAGCCTCCCTCTGTTTATCAATTTGTTGATATTCGCCATAGAGCAGCATAGAAGGCATTAAGATTGAATCCTGGCCAGTAAGTTAAAAGCTCTTCTCTCTTTAATTCTAGGGTTGGTGATCCACTGTAAATAATTGGCCATGTGTGTCCTTTGTTCAATTGGACCAGTAAGCGAGGGTCAGGGGGAACCACGTTTTCCTGCGCAGCTGTTATCATATCCCGATACTCTTCGGTTCTAATAGCTTAGCTTTTCCAAGCAGCTATATGCTTCTGATGATAGGGAAAAGAGGGACTAACGAATTTCAATGAAAAGCCAAGAGTGTTGGATTTTTCCCTCAACTTCGCCTTCGACCTATAAAGATCATCAAAATGTCCCAAGCATGTGTGCGTCGAGTTGTAGGATGAAATATGGCAATCTGGAAGCTGTCCCATCAAAACGTCTGCAGGGAATGTGGGAGGGCGAGGGTATCCCCCTACCGTACCCTGGAACTGGGGCCGGAGCTTGTGCAGCGGGGTGGATTTAGCGTCTGGACCGGGCTGGAGGTTGCACCGGGAGTAGGACTCTATCAGCTGGGGTAGGGGAGCGGTACGATCCGAGGCGATAGGTCGGTGAGGTCGCGCCACCCGGGTGCTGGGTAGAGCTTCACTGGTGGCGCTTCGAGTTATCTCTCCGGAACGTCCACTTACTCCCTTGCAGCCAATTCCCTCTACATGATGTGAGAGCCTCCCGTTCCACGCTGGGTTGCAGTTCATCCCGCTCTTCTACGTTGCAGTCTCACTTCGACTACTCCTTGGTTTTCCAAGCGCTTTAAGGCATTCGCCGTTGGCGCTGGAGCCTCGAAGTCGGGGAGTGTTCTAGGACTCGGTCACGGGAAGTGGGAGTTTTGAGGAACTTCGGATGCTCTTTAGGGACATCCCTTCTCTCATGAAAGTTCCACTTCCACGGCTCCGGCTGCTGTTCCACGTGCTCTTGTTCTAAGGCTCGAAGTTAACGGCCCAACTTCGAGGAGCTTAAATCGGGCCAAGGGGAAGCTGGCCCAAGCCTCGGGAAGTTAAATCCCGAAGGCCAAGGGAAGCGTTGCAACGGCAGTACCAGCCAGAACTTATCGATTCATGACAAAGTCCTTGGATCACTCAAAGATGGGATCTGGAGCTTGCGCCGCGCGAAAGCATTAGGGCTATCCAAACGCAGAAGGCGAAGCTGGACTCGCGGCCATTCAGCTGGGATAGAACGAACAAAAAATTGGATCAGTGAAAAAACGGGCCCTACATGCGCTAACCAGGATGCTCTTGCAACTTCTGCCAAAGAGAGAGAATTGGCTGCCTTTGGAACAGGAGCTGAAGAGTAGCAGCGGAGATACTTCGAAGGGACACGCAAACCCGTAGTCGGTAAGCTTGCCCCACAACTTTACCAGAGCTCACCACCACCGCCTTCCCCTGCCATGGGATCGACGCTGCAAGCGTCTCTGCCCTACTTCCATCCTCCCTCAAGGCCTCCTGCTGCCTCTCGCGCTTTCTCGCGGGGGGGGACGCCGCTGCTGGGCCCCGCTCTGCCCTCCCTCAACCAGCGGTACCCTCAACCCGCCTTTCCTGCTCTCTCCCAGCTCCACTGCCCCAGCCATTTGGTAAACCACAACCCCAGCAGTAGCTCCAAGAGCTGTTGAAAGAGGATATTATAGGCCTCCCATCCCTGCTCCGCTTTGATGGTGTACCGCCTCTAAACTCCCTTACTTCATTCTGCGCTACTTCGACGCATTACCATGGAGGAAAGTTTGATGATCTGTACCGCTTCTGAACGATGAAAAATAATACGGGATATCAGGATTCCGCCTTGGATGGGGTGGCTGCTGGGACTGGTTTGTGACTCTTCACGGTAATTACAAGCGGATGATTACTCGCACAGTGGCTGCATTTCTTCCAAGCCTTGCGCGCCCGCTTCAAGCACCCGGATGCTGAGAACGAAGCCATTACCGTACCATAAAGTCTCATATTCAACAGGGCAAACCGCTCTTTTGCCGAATTCGGGCCTGCGTGGAATTCCGCATACAGGTGCGGGCGGCGTTACTAAACTTCCTCCTCCCCACGAAACTGGCTCTCCGAACGCATGAAATGTGAATACTTCTTCGAGGCTATGAATATCAAACTGGCAACAGTACTCCCTCATCCGCGATTCCAGCGCCATCCGTGGCGCTGGGAGTGGGATTGATCTGGGTTCACAAGTTATGCTCGTCTGGGATTATGCTGCGTAAGCCGGGGGACGCCTTGGCGTCCGAAGACCACCTTCGGGCTGCCCTTCGGTCCACTTTCATAGCAAGTTGCTAGCACAATCTGCGATCTCCACCGAGACCATCATCTGAGCCGCCGCCCGTTTGGGATTATGCCTCTATTGTGGTGGTCCTGGTCATCTGGCTGCCAACTGCTCCAGAGAAACAGAAGCCCGCTGTCCCGGTCTCCCGCACTCTCGCTGCCAAGCTTCCACGGAAGTCTGGTCCCCCTCCAACTGGCTCAATCCAAGGCCGCCATCGAGGAGGATTTCGAGGGAAGGGAAGTGGCGGTGTGCCTATCTTCAGCGCCTTTGGACATGGGTCCTACTCCGGATCCGGTGAGTGAAGGCAGCGCGCCCATTACTATTCAAGCCTCTTTAGCCAACCCTACCAAGCATACACGTCTCCTAGCCTCCGCCCTCGTTGACTCTGGCTGCTCCCACTGTTTAATGCGACCGCAGGTGGCTGAGGAGCTTGGCTTAGACCAAATTCCTAAGCCCATTCCGTTTACACGGAATGGATGGCAGCCCACTCGGGGCTGAAGGTCCAGCCCGATTCAAAACGCAAACCCGCTTTCCTCCATTGCGCTGACCATTGGGAAAAGATTAGTTTCGTTCTTGCTCCAGTGGCCAAACACTCCATTGTCTTGGGCATGCCATGGTTGTTATTACACGAGCCAAATATCATTTGAAAGAGCGAATTATAGAATTCACTGACCCTGCGGGGAGCACATGAAGTGGGGGGGAAACTCCACCTCAAATGACATTGAACCATTGGCTCTTCAGCGCATTACACACGACGGTGACTCCTAATCCCAATGAAATCCCACAAGTTTATAAAGACTTGGCCAGGGTATTTCAGGAACAGGAATGCGATCAGTTGCCCCCATAGGGATACCGATTGCAAAATCATCCTGCAGCCCGGAGCTCAACTGCCCAAAGGTAGAATCTATCGCGATGAGCCCCACCGAAGAAAAGGAGCTCCGTGCGTTCTTAGATAAGAATCTGGCTCGAGGATTCATAATGTATCGACAAGCCACCAAACACACCCACGCCCGGCCTCTGTTCTGTTTGTAAAGAAAAAAGATGGCTCATTGAGGCTTTGCACCGATTACCGTGGATTAAATGCTGTTTCCATGTCTAATAAATATCCCTAGTTCCTTAATCAAAGACCTCCTAGATGCACTGGGCAAGGGTAGGATTTTACTAAGTTGGATTTAAGAGAGGCTTATTACAGGGTCAGAATCGAAGGCTATGAACATTTAACAGCTGCTTTTAATACCAAATTTGGACAATATGAATATTTAATAATGCCATTCGGTTTGGCTGCAAGGAGCCCTGGAGCTTTTATGGCCCTTATCAATGAAGTTTTGCAAGATTTATTATATAAAGGTGTGGTCGGTACTTAGATGATGTTTTGATTTATTCACAAACTATGGAAGAGCATGAAACCCTGGTTCGTGAGGTATTACAACGCTTGCTTGACAACCTCTTCGCGAAGTTGTCAAAGTGCTGTTTTCATCAGTACTCCATAGACTATTTAGGCTATCGGATCTCACCAAGGCTTAAAAATGGATCCCGCAAAAGTAGACGAAGTACTCCAATGGTCGGGCTCCCACCAACAGAAAGGAATTGCAGTCCTTCCTTGGCTTTGCTAATTTCTATCGGATTTTATACCCCAATTTGCCAAATTAGCCCTTCCACTCAATGGATCTTTTACGCACTCAAAGGCAAGGATTCTCAGGCTGCCAAGCCCGGGCTCCACTCCTTTGGTCTCAGGAATGTCAAGCGGCATTCCAGCATTTGAAGTCAGCTTTCACTACCGGTAGCCCATTTTGAAACACCCCATCCTGACCTCCCTTTCGTGGTTCACGTGGATGCATCGGACAAGGCGGGCGCAGCCCTCTTGCAGAAAAAATAAAGATGGAAAACTTGTGCCGTGTGCTTACTTATCCAAAGTTTTCTGGCCCTGAACTCAACTGGACCGTGGGTGATAAAGAGACTGCGGTTATCAAAGTGGCGCTGTGCACCTGGCGTCACTGGCTTGAGGGGGCTAAACACCCTTCCAGGTTTGGTCGATCATAAGAATTTGGCCGCCCTCTCCACCCTCAAAATGTCCGCCAAGGGCAGCCACGCTGGGCTGATTTTTTCTCCCGCTTCTCCTTCCCAGTACATTTTTTTCCTGGAAAAACTAATAAACTGGCTGATGCACTGTCTCGCCTTCCGGGAGGGGGGCGGTTCTTCACCACGGGAGATCCCGCGCACCGTTCTCTCCCCCTCCCAGCTGGGCTTGGCTGTCACTGGGTCGCAGGCCTCCGGCTACTCCTCCCCTCGCCCATTCCAAGCATCATCTCCCCTTCCTGCGGGAACTCGAGGAGGCGGGGCTCCGCTAACTCCCAGCGGAGGAGAGAGATTCCCAAAGTGCGGCGCTTTGAGGATCACGTTTGGAAACGGGGAGGTGTTGGTACGTGCCTCCCCCCCTCCGTAGCAGGTCCTCGAAGCCTGCCATGATGCCAGGTCGGCTGGACATTTTGGCTTCCTTAAAACGCTACACCTGGCCCGTCGCCAGTTCTGGTGGCGCGCCATGCCAGCATTGAGGCTTATATCAAGGGATGCTCGGTCTGCACGGAGGGTGCCCATCCCGGAAAACCCCATGGCCTTTTAAAACCTCACGCATCCCGGCCCTGGGAGGTTATTTCAATGGATTTTATTACGGATTTGCCGGAAAGCCAGGGGAACACTGTTTTATGGGTGGTGGTAGACCTGTTCTCCAAGCAAGCGCATTTCATCCCCTGCACCACCATTCCTTCTGCCCCAAACTGGCGCTGTTGTTTATCCAACATATCTATCGCCTTCCGCACCTCCTCCAAGGTGGTGTCAGACCGCTGGCCCCACCATTTCAAAATTTTGGAAGGCTTTCCTGGACTTGTTGGGAACAACTCCGGCGTGTTGCCGCCTCTCTACCACGCCTTCAAAGTGACGGTGAGTCAGAGAGGACTAACAGGACTCTAGAGCAGTATTTACGCTGTTACACTAACTACCATCAAGACAATTGGTGCGAAGTTAATTCCATTTGCGGAGTACGCTTACAACAATGCCATTCATAGCAGCACACAGAAAACTCCCTTTGAAATTGTGTCTGGTTGTTCTTTCCCACCACTGCCCCAACTGCCCACAGAGGCGGTGCAACCTCCTGAGTTCAATCAATGGATTTCATCCCTGGCTGAGGGGTGGAAACGGTCCAGACTGCCCTACAGCAAGCCAAGGACTCTCAAAAGTTCCAGGCGGATAAACATCGCTCTGACTTTCCTTTGCGTAGGGGCTTGGGTCTATTTGTCTACCAAGAACCTTAGAGACGCTTCACAAATATTCAAAGCTAGGCAAGAAATTCGTGGGTCCGCTTAGGATTACAACAGTGATCAATGATGTTACTGCTCGCTTAGAATTGCCTAATTCCTTAAGTAACATCCATCCCGCCTTTCATTCTAGTTTGCTCAAGGAGGCTCCCTCACATGCCTGGCACGGCCCTCCGGAGAGACCCCCGCTGACCATGATTGATGGCCACAAGCACTATGAAATTGATGCTATCCTGGACTCTCGCTTTAATCGCAAACGCTTACAGTATTTAGTCCCTTGGGTGGGATATTCTTCCGGCCATAATCAATGGGTGTATTCGGAAAATATCGATGCCCCCTCCCTTATTTCTGCTTTTCATCATGCTTTTCCACTGAAACCAGGGGGGGAAGGGTTTTTCTTAGGAGAGGCGGAATGTAAAGCTCTCAGTGGGGCTGAATCTCTTCACAGCCGTTTGGCCTTGACTGAGTTTCCTGGCACGGGCGACGGGCCAGAATCTACAGTAACCACACTGTCGGAGGGCTTATCTCTTAGAGCGAGATGAGAATTCCGTTCCCATGAGAATGGGACTGGAGACTCCGGGAGGGGGATGGAACAAGGGGGTTATAACCTGTGGTCTGGGCGGGAAGGCCCATTCCTGTCATGTCGTGTGTGTGAGCTTTCTAAGTTGTCTGAATAAATGGTCTTTCAACCAAAAGCCTTTTATTTCTGCCTCGTTGGAATTCCTTACACATGCTCTTTCTCGAGAGCCATCCGTTCCTGCTCCCAGTCCCGTTTGGTTCTCTCGAGAGCCTCCATCTGTTCCCAAAGATCCGAAACCAGGGGACGCCGTGCATCCGTGGCCGGTAGGGCGGTAGCCCCCACCAACTCAGATCTGGAGGCGCGGGCACCGTCAAGGGGCATGGGCGCCGCTTCCTCGAGATCCGATAAGTCCGGAGGGTCGCGGGTACGGGCATCCTCTGCATAACGTGAGTCCTGGAGCTCTGGAAGTTTTAGGTAACTCCAACACTTCCTCCTCAGAGTCCTGGGTCGTTGGGGCGCGTGAACCTTTCGGGTGCGCTCCGGTGCTCTGCCAGTGATCTTCGGGAGGGGGATCCTCGAGGTATTGATCCAGGAATCTGGCCAGGGACTCTTCTGTGTCCCCGTGGATGGTTGATGTACCTCGGGATTTCCTCCTCTACCCGGGTCGCATCACCCGGTTTGTGATCCATATGTTGGCGGGTGGTGAAATAAGTTGCCCCAGGGGCGCTGCGATCCATCGACACCTTACGCCTACCACAGGGATGCGTAGAAATCCTGGAGCGCGCTTCCAGGCGGCCGGCCGAAACCAAGTGCACCCGGTGAGCCATCAGGGGGGCTTCTTCCACTTGCTCATGCAGTTGGAGGAAGGCTAAGCTCCGGCTGAGCCAGAGAAGCTTAGAGAGAAGGGTCACCAGGGAGACGGGTTCCGCTTGGCCTCCTCCAGAAGAAGAGACCGTTGCGTGGAAAGGGAGAGATAATAGGAGCCCTCTTTGGGGGCTACACAATCACAGTCTTGTCAGCCTTCCGCGCTTAACTCAGCTCTCGATGTTCAAATCCCCTGCATGTCGTTGGGCATCCAGGGATTCACTAAAAATGGATGGACAATGGTGGAGACCCAAAATCGATCCGGAAGATAGAGAAGTGGAGAATCCGCATAATGTAAGGGAACTCTCAAAGGGATCTCGAAACAAAGGAATCTGAGTTCTCAGTAACGCTTTATTTCATAAACTTCAATGGTCGCAATACACAGGATGCGGATTCTGACTTTCCCGGGCTTCAGGCGTCGCTTTTACGGAACCTTCAGCCACCTCCCCCAAATGTCCCAGCAGTTTTCCCAACGACAGAGCAGAAACAAGCTTCAAACACACAAGATAATCACAGCTAGGTTAAGGCCACAACCACCCCGGGCACAAAGCCCAGAACGATGAATGTGCCAAGGCCAGGCAGAAAGAGCAGAAACTAACCCCCACCCTTACAGTGTGTGTGGGTGTGGGTGGGTGGGTGATGGCACTCTAGGGCTTCTATTTTTCCTATACCATAGAGTCTGCCCTTTGAAGCTGCTATTACCTCAAAAGAAACTGATTCTTGTAGTCAGGAGATCAGACGTAATTCTGGGAAGTTCAGGGCCTTGCCTTGAGAGTGGTGATCTTATCTAATTGATGAGCATCCATTGAAATCCTCCCCCCTTAAAAAACTGTGAGGCCATGTTGGAACTCTACGGTAAACCCATCGAGTTTTGGGTGAATTCTAGATCACCGTCCCTGATGGGACAACATCACTTCCAGGTTTATACCAGTATTGATGTTGCAGCATCTGCATAATGCTGATTCTACCGCAGTGCACTGCTTGACTCCCATTGCTCCAAGGAGGAACATAAGTGTAAGGAATTCCAAAGAGCAGAAATAAAAAGGCTTTTGATTATAAGTCCGTTTATTCAGACATCCTGGAAAGCACACACACACGACATGGCAGGAATGAGCAACCCCGCTCAAACAACAGGTTATAATGCTGACTAACCCATCCCCCCTGCCCCGTTCTCATGAGAACGGAATTCTACTATGCAAAAGCGAGATAAGCATTCTCACAAGGTTGGTGCAGGTTTTGGCCGGACGCCCGGCCAAAAGAATCTCCGTCAAGGCCAGGTTAGGCTGTAAGGGAAACAAGAACGACTGAGATCCTTACAATAAGGGAGGTTTTGTTCCAGAGAGGAATCCTTGCAACACCGGTATTAAGCTGAATGGACCACTGGCTTAACTTGGGCACATTCCGCACATGCAGAATAATGCACTTTCAAACTGCTTTCAGTGCTCTTTGAAGCTGTGAGGAATTGCAAAATCCACTTGCAAACAGTTGTGAAAATGGTTTGAAAATGCATTATTTTGCGTGTGCAGAAGGGGCCTTTGTGTAAGGTGGTTTCTGGTGTTCATAACACCCATGAGTGGGAGGCAAGAGCACTGGGAGAGGAGACGTTGACTCTAGTGAGATGAAAGGGTTAAGTCGCAACCTCTGTGACTACATTTTGTAAAAAAATTATTTTACAAAGCTTAGATCCATTTAGTTTTCTAAACGAATGTAAGCTTTGTTGTGATTTGGGCTCCCGGCTCCATCTCTGATTTCAGATAGTGCTCAAGTGTCCAGTGCAGAGATAGCTAGTGTGGTGTAAAGGTTAGAGCAGGGCTGAAGGTGGATTGGGAAGGCCAAATGGCCTAGGCCCATGGTGGCGAACCTTTGGCACTCCAGATGTTATGGACTACAATTCCCATCAGCCCCTGCCACCACGGCCAATTGGCCATGCTGGCAGGGGCTGATGGGAATTGTAGTCCATAATTGGCCATGCTGGCAGGAGCTGATGGGAATTGTAGTCCATAACATCTGGAGTGCCAAAGGTTCGCCACCACGGGCCTAGGAAATGGGATGGCAAAGCCATCAATGGAGTAATCAATGAAGCCATCAATGAAGTCAATGGAGTGATGCCCCCCTGCAGGCAACAACTGTAGCTCTCCTATTGCAGGGGGTAGGGAGGGTATCCTTCTTGTTTTAAATAACAACCCGCAAACAGGAAAGAAGTGAAAATATAAGAAAATATAACAACGATGGTGGCAAGTCTGCAGATAAGTATCTACAAAAGGTTTCCAAATATCTAAAAAATATGCCCATGTTCAGTTGTCATCTCTATGCCATATATTTCAAACATTGGTAAAGTTATAAGGCTCTCCATCTGTGGTGGGCATTTAGGCTCCTTCCGCACATGCAGAATAATGCACTTTCAAACTGCTTTCAGTGCTCTTTGAAGCTGTGCGGAATAGCAAAATCCACTTGCAAACAGTTGTGAAAGTGGTTTGAAAATGCATTATTTTGCGTGTGCGGCCTTAGTGAGTCTTTTAGTGGCCGTGAGGGCAGGGCACGGAGGGTCCATTTTAGCCTCCAGGAGACAGGCAAGGAGTTTTAAAGTCCATAAAAACAACTGTGAAGGGTTGTTGTGCAGTGTACGAGAGCCGAACTTTGTAAGGTGCTTTGGATCCCCATTGAACAGAAAGGCAGGGTGTAAATCTTACCAATAATAAACCGCTAAGGGATAGAATATCTGATGACAAATCCTCCAACAAGAAGGGAGCAGGAGGGCGTTCCACCCCTGCTGCTCCGGGGCTATGCAAGCCCTCCCTCCCTGCCTCCCGCACACCCCCAGCAAGCTTCCCTGCCTGTGGATCCGAGGATCCATGGCAGGGGTGTAGCTAGGGTAAATGGAGCCCGGGGCAAAATCTGAGTTTTGCGCCCCCCCCATTTGGGCAGCCTCCCTCCCCCACCACGACCAAACAACATTTTTTGCACCAGGTCATCTCAAAGTCACCATTGCATTATAGAACATGGCCCAACACACAAATCTGAACACACCCAGGGCTCCCTAGTTTAAACAACATTGAAAGTGATGCTATTTCTTATAAGGAGGGGGAATCCACCCTCAAACAGCATCACTTTTCATGTTGTTTAAACTCCAGAGCCCCGATTCTCCCTTTAAATCCACCTTAAGGGGATACTCTGGGCTCCCTAGTTTAAACAACATTGAAAGTGATGCTGTTTCAGTGGCAGATTCCCCACCCCAAACAGCACGTATTTTCAATGTTGGCTATTGGGGAGTTTTCTGGGTTAGGTGGTCATGGAGTTCAGGTGTATCTTGAGCCTTATTGCTATTTCACCTGCATCTGTGGTTGGTAAGTCAGAGGTGTATCACAGAGAGAAGTCTATTATACACTGTGTCCAGCCTTCTCTTATAACAGACTTCTCTCTGTGATACACTTCTGAAGATGCCAGCCACAGATGCAGGCGAAATGTTAGGAACAAGATACACCAGACCACGGCCACACAGCCCGTAAAACTGAGAACTACCAGTTGAATCTGGTTTTTGAAAGCCTTCAACAATACTTTGTACTGCTTTTTTTTAATCTAGGGGAGTCTAGATTCTCCCTTTAAATCCACTCCAAAGGAGTGTGGATTTAAAGAGAGAACCTGGGGAAAATGTGAGGGTGCCTGTCAGGGGAGCAATGTTTAAGCTAACAGTACCAAACTTTTAGGCTATCTTCAGAAGACTCTCCTGATTAAACCACTCCAGGTTTAGTGAAGTTTGGTTCAGGAAGCCCAAAGTTATGGACCCTCGAAAAGTGGTAGCCCCATCTACCATTAGCTCCCATTGGAAACAATGGAGGATGGAGCAGCACTTTTGGGGGTCCATAACTTTGGACCCCCTGAACCAAACTGCAACTAAACCCTGAGTGCTATCAGCAGAGAGATTCTATTCCTCATGATACCACCTAGGTTTAGTGAAGTTTGATTCAGGGGATCCCGAAAGTTATGGACCCTCAAAATGGTAGCCAAGCCGTTTACTATTAGCTCCCATTGGAAATAATGGAGTATGGGGTCACCCATTTTGTGGGTCCATAGCGTTGGACCCCCTGAACCAAACTGCACCAAACTTGGCTGGTATCATCAGGAGAGTCACCTGGCAATAGTCTGAAAGTTTGGTGCTGCTAGCCTAAAAACTGCGCCCCCTGCAGGCCAGAAATGGGAAAAACCCTGAAAAATAGAAAAAGCCACTAACGAACCTGCAATTTTTGCGCCCACCACAAGGTGGCGCCCGGGGCACTTGTCCCCGGATGTCCCCATGGTAGCTACGCCTCTGATCCATGGGCTGCGCAAGCCCTCTCTGCCTCCCCCCTTCCCCAGCAAGCCCACTGACCCGCTGATCAGTCCCCTGCCTGCCCTCACCCGCTGCCCTATCTGGGCCCACTATGTTGCTTACCCTGCAGCGGCCTTTACTGCTAGTGAAGTCAATAAGATGAATGCAGCTGGCTTGTACTGTGCCAGGGAGGTGTGTTGTCTGCCCTGACTAGAAGTAACTCTCTCATCCTGGAGATATCAGCAACAAAGCAAAGACCTGATGCCTGCAAAGCAGGTGCTGCACCACTGAGCACCCCCCCCCCGCCCCATGCGGACTGCAGAGGTCTGCAGAGAAATCCTTGTCACCACCCTGGTCCTACATTTGAGGCTTAGGAATCAGTGGCCTTTGCCCAAGAGTGTGGGCAAGTGAGCGTGAAGCCGCCTGAGCCCCGTCTGCCCCCCGCCCCAATAACAGCACTTTCTTCCAGCGTTTCTGGTGCCGTCTCCTCAGGTGGTTGATTCGTCCCTGATGAAAGAAACGGGGAGCTGCAGTTGCAGGTGGGAGCAGAAAGTGCTGCCCACTGGGTCTCTTGTTGCTGTTTCATGATGTTGAGAAGCAGAGCGGTGCGCTCACAACACGCAGCTGTTGTGACACGGTGACACGGTCTCCGGCAGGCCCGTGCAGGGATTGTGTGAGTCAGCGGGGTTGGGCTGGCCCCTTTCTCTAGGGCAGGGGTAGGGAACCTGTGGCTCTCCAGATGTTCAGGAACTACAATTCCCATCAGCCCCTACCAGCATGGCCAACTGGCCATGCTGACAGAGGCTGATGGGAATTGTAGTTCCTGAACATCTGGAGAGCCGCAGGTTCCCTACCCCTGCTCTAGCGGATTGCCTTCTGAGGGTTTGTTTGGCCGCAGGTCAGAGCTCTGGCTGTGTCTGGCAAGGAATGGCCTCACGCCTTCTGCTGCTTGCCCAGCTTTGGGTCTCAGAGTCCAGAGAGATCTTGTTTCCAGCTTTTGCTGCGGGGAGGACTTTAGCAGGCAGGAAATAAGCCCCTCCCAGGATCTTAACCTTTACCTGTCCCGTCCTGCCTTTCTGCCGAGGAAACCAGAGCCATGTTTTAGCCTAAATTCCAGCCAGCGTGGCGTGGGTGTGGCAGTGTGGGCTAGTCCTAGGTTCAAAATCTGTCTCTGCTGTAAAACTCATGACATGATTTTGGAGTGGCTGTTCTGTCTTGGCCTAACTTACCTGGCAGGGTGGGCAGCTGTAAGCCACAGGAGAGGGGAAAGGCACAACACGGGTGCTTCAGTTGCCTGCCTGCATCCTCCCAGCCCCCAGACTGCACTTTTCATCACACTGACATGAACTGTGACACACACACACACACACACACCCCCGCCTGAATTAGGTTTTTACCTGAGATCCGAGAACCCCAAAGCGGGCTAAGAACCGTGGCTGTTTCCTCTGCGGTTCTGGCCTCCCACCTTTCCCCTCCCTCCCTCCCCCCCTCTCAGAGAAACCCCCCCGGCCATTCTGCGTCTGTCTCTTGCAAATCACCCAGTCCCGTCTACCTTCTGATCTACCTAGAAAGTGCTGGAAAGCATTTGAGCCGAGTTATTTGCTGTGAAATGTCAGTGCAGAAGAATCCGTACGGGAGGGCCCCTGGTCACCACGTCTCTGATCCTGCACTTCTTGAGCCTTCATGTGCTCAAAAGGTCACTGCAAACATCTTTCAGGAAACTTGTCTCCTTCTGGTTTGAGCACAGATGTTGTCTTTTCTTCTTTCTGTGCTTGAAATGTAGCTAAAAGCCTAAGATTGCAGCATTTCTGAGTTTAATGGATAGACACAGCTATTTATGACAAAGCGACTAGATGTGCCTCAAAGGAAAACTGAAAGCATGCACGAAGGTATCAATACACCATATGGGAAGCACGTTCTGGAGCATTTTCCTTCCACTCTGGTCTACACGTTTTGCTTTTTACTAGTAGGAAGCCATGTGTAACTTCCTTCCTTCCTTCCTTCCTTCCTTCCTTCCTTCCTTCCTTCCTTCCTTCCTTCCTTCCTTCCTTCCTTCCTTCCTTCCTTCCTTCCTTCCTTCCTTCCTTCCTTCCTTCCTTCCTTCCTTCCTTCCTTCCTTCCTTCCTTCCTTCCTTCCTTCCTTCATTTATAGGTTTGTATCCTGCCCTTCCCGATAGGGCTCAGGGCGGCAAACATCAATATAACAACAATTAAAACAATACAATAAAACCGGTGTGAACAACACCACACCATATAAGGCTTTAAACAGTAAAACAATAAAGGATGGTGATAAAACCCATAATTAGGCACCCATGGGAGCTCATGATGTACCATTCAGGCCGGCTGGCAAGATATAAAAGGCTGGCAGAAGAGCTCAGACTTGCAGGCCCTGTGGAACTCACCAATGTTCCACAGGGCCCTGATATCTCAGTTGGGAGCTCATTCCACCAGGTGGGGGCCAGGGCCGAAAAGGCCCTGGCCCTAGTAGTGGCCAGCTGAACCTGTCTAGGGCCAGGAACCACCGGTAACCCCCCCCCCCCGATGAACGGAGGGGTCTAGAGGGGCAATATGGGGAGAGGCGGTCCCGTAGGTATGTAGGTCCAAGACCTCTCACAGCCTTAAATGTCAAAACAGTCACCTTGAACCTGATCCTGAACTCGACAGGCAGCCAATGGAGTTGATACAGGACCGGAGTAATCTGGTCTCCACTCTGCACTCCCGAAAGGAACCTGGCTGCCACGTTCTGAATGAGTTTTAATTTCCAGGTCAGAGCCAAAGGACGGCCAGCGTACAGAGAGTTCCAGTAGTCCGTTCTAGAAGTGACCGTTGCATGGATCCCTGTGGCCAAGTCAGAGGTAGAGAGGAATGGGACCAGCTGCCCAGCCTGGGTAGTTTTCGCCACCTGGGCCTCCAACGACAATGTGGAGTCCAGAGTAACCCCCAAGCTGCCAACCGATGAGGCCAGATGTGAGGTCACCCCATAAAGCGTCGGCAGGCAGAAGTCGACTGGCCTCTCCCCTCGACCCGCCCACAGGACCTCCATCTTCGCTGGGTTCAGCTTCAGCTGGCTCGCTCTCAACCAGACACTCACGGCCTCCGAACAACGCTGGAGAGCCCCCAGGACGGAGGCTGGACACCTGCCACCATGAACACCAGCTGGGTGTCATCAGCTGAGAATGGTCTCCTCTGCCTAAATGTCGATCCTGCTCTCGTTGGGCCTAGTTGGACCTTAGGGTTGGATTCCAAACTGTACTAGCAGTGGCGTCGGAGGTTACGAGCGCGTGTATCTAATCTGGAGGAACCGGGTTTGATTCCCTGCTCTGCCGCCTGAGCTGTGGAGGCTTCTCTGGGGAATTCAGATTAGCCTGTACACTCCCACACACACACCAGCTGGGTGACCTTGGGCTAGTCACAGCTTCTCGGAGCTCTCTCAGCCCCACCTACCTCACAGGGTGTTTGTTGTGAGGGGGGAAGGGCAAGGAGATTGTCAGCCCCTTTGAGTCTCCTGCAGGAGAGAAAGGGGGGATGTAAATCCAAACTCCTCTTCTTCTTCTACTAAAGGTAACAAAACCTTCGGCTGATAATCTCAGGTCCAATTTCCTCCTCCCCAGAAGTCCCCCCCCCCTCCTTCCCTGTCCGTGTCTCTCAGTTGTCCTGTCTGAAATGTAGTTCCCTTAATAATGGAACCAGTGGGATTCCGCAATGCTCTGCCGGATCTGATGACTCCCTGCCCAGGGAACCGAGTGGTCTTATCGTCATCAAAGAGCTGAAAATGTAGAAGTATACATAATGTAATAGATGGTTTTAGTTTTGAATTTGAATTTTATTTTTATGGAACTGAATTCATATTTGATTTTGTTGGAAATTGCGTTGAGCCCAGCATGGAAGAGGTGGTGTAAAGTCTAATGAAACAAGCAAGAATTTCCTTTTAACGTGTCATCAGTGAATCTGCCTTTTCTCTGTGTAACCAGCCATCTGCCAGCACTCTCCAGGGACTCCGACAGAGGAGAACGTTCTCAGCATCTCTGACACGGGGGGGGACCAGGGGCTGAGCTTGGCAAGCAGGAGAGCATGTTTTGCGATGGAGCCGTGGCCACCTTTAGTGTGACTCGCTTATTTCTGTTATCTATATCCTGCCTTCCTCCCAAAGCAGTTTACATTGTTCACCTTTCCGTTCTTTTATCTCACAACAGTCCTGTAAGAGGGAGGCTAGACCTAAGGTCAGCTCAGCAAGCTCATGTTGCACGCAGGGTAATTGAGATTGCTACCGACTACTGAGAGTGCAGCCTACTACTGCACCCTGGCTGTCATCCCTTAAGGATAATATCCCTGGCAGGGAGGAAAGCTATTTCAAAACAACCTAGGGCAGTGCTCAGCAAGGTTTTCTAATTCAAGAGCCAAATGGTGTTAAAATTGTCAGCAACGTCCAAAAAAGAGGCAGCATAAGAGAGGCAGTGGGGTGCTGTGTGGTTCCCGGGCTGTAGGGCCGTGTTCTAGCAGCATTCTCTCCTGACGTTTCGCCTGCATCTGTGGCTGGCATCTTCAGAGGATCTGATAGAAGATCTGAAGATGCCAGCCACAGATGCAGGCGAAACGTCAGGAGAGAATGCTGCTAGAACACGGCCCTACAGCCCGGAAACCACACAGCACCCCAGTGATTCCGGCCGTGAAAGCCTTCGACAATACATAAGAGAGGCATTTTGCATGCCTGAAACTTGGCATTACTGATAATTGACATATACATTGAGAATCCATTTAAGTCTCCACAGCACAAATGCTGGTTGTGGCAAGTCCTGTACCATGAAGCAGTACTCATGAGGTCTCCGGGGATGTAGTAGAAATATCCAGGAGCACCCTGCTCAATTCTTTTGGTGGGTCAGAGTAAATTTGCTTAAGTTTTGCGCTTGGATTACTGTTTTCCCTGCTATTCGCTTCCCATGTGATTATTCCAGCCCAGGGGTAGGGAACCTGCGGCTCAAGAGCCGCATGCGGCTCTTCTGCCCTTGCACTGCGGCTCTACGAGCCGAGCCGCCAGCCCCATCCTTGCCCGCCCTGCAGGCAGCAGGGCAGACGCATCCATGCGCTTCTCAGAATGAGCGGAGTAAAAGGTAAACCCCCCCCCCCCCAATATATACAGTGTTATCTTTATTTTAAATGTCAAAAATTATTTGCGGCTCCAAGTGTTTCTTTTCCCGTGGAAAACGGGTCCAAATGGCTCTTTGAGTGTTAAAGGTTCCCTACCCCTGTTCCAGCCCCACCCCCCACCCCCACCGCCATCTATTTAAGATTTCCCCACCCAGAGGAGAGCCTCGTCTACTGCAAGGTGCAATGTGCTGCCATCAGCTCTGCTGGAGGGAAGATTCAAGAATATGGAACGTTCTAAAAGAGTTTGTTCATGTGATAGGACTACGGTTGAAACACTTGACCACTCTTTGGCCGTTTCCGCACGGCCTCCCTGTCGCCTCCACGCCGGCGAGAATTCCGCTGGCGTGGAGGCGAAGGCCGTTCGCATGCACGCATGCGGGCGGCCTCAGCAGAGGCCGGCAAACGGCAGGCGGCTCCACATGGAGCCGCCTCTTCCCCCTGCCCCGTCCCACTCACCTTGTCCCCGTCGTCGCCTGCTGGCCGTCGAAGCCCCGCCCATGCTGCCCTCCGACCTCCAGGGGTCGGAGGACAGCGTGGGCAGGACTTCGACGGCCAGCAGGCGACGACGGGGACAAGGTGAGTGGGATGGGGCAGGGAGACAGCGTGTTCCCGGCGGCGCGGTTTGCACCGCTCCGCCGGGAAGACGCTTTCCCCCCAACAACAATCCTTTAAAGGGTTGTTGTTTAGGGCGGCCTGACGCCGCCCTGGGGGAGGGGCCTCAGTTTTATGCCCCAAATACAATAAGATACGCATGAAATACATGAATTCCATTTTCTTGCAATGTTCTCAGTGGCATGAGTGTTATAAGATACCCAATCTCCTGAACAGCTCTGATGTGCTCTTTTGTGAAACTGTTGCAGATTTTATACTGGAAATTAGTAGTTTTAACTGCATTTCTTAATCTTGTTTTGTTTTAAAATTTTGTCCTGACGTAGGAGGAAGACCCTGCGAGCAAATTATTTGATATTTCCCCACCTTTGCTTGTGTGGCCAGAGAATGCGAATTGCTCTTGATGATTTGCCCTCCCTTTCCAGGTGAAACAGATCATGGAAGAGGCCGTCACCCGGAAATTTGTGCACGAGGACAGCAGCCACATCATTGCGCTGTGTGGTAAGTGACCTTGGACTTCTCCTGACGAGTGAGAAATGCTTCCTCGGGCAGAACTCTCAGCTGGAGGATGTCATGCGTGGCTCTGATGGCTGCAAAACCAGGTTGGACGCATTTGTGGAGGACGGCTCCATCAGCAGCTGCGGGTCATGAAAATGAAAGGGAGCTTCTGCACTGAGAAGCAGTCTATCTCTAAATACCAGTTGTGGGGCCTCTGTGCTTTGCTTGTAGACGAACTAGATGGACCATTGGCCTGATCTTGCAGGGTAAATCTTAAAGCCGTGGTGGTGAACCTTTGGCACTCCAGATGTTATGGACTACAATTCCCATCAGCCCCAATTGGCCATGCTGGCAGGGGCTGATGGGAATTGTAGTTCATAACATCTGGAGTGCCAAAGGTTCGCCACCACTGTTTTAAAGCATTCCTTTGATTCTAAGCAGACCTCAGAATTTTCTTTTCTCCACCTCCTCACATGTGTGTTCATAGTTGTGCACATATTTAATCTTCTAGCAGATATGAAAAGTGGATGAGTGAGCTAGGCCCCCCCCAGCCCCCCCCCCCCCCCCCAGCAGGTTTGGGTGTCTAGTATGTGAAATGCAAAGAGACACCTTTTCCCACTTGGCTGGCATTTGGGTTGTTTGGGGAGTAGGAAGTTTGGATGCAAAACTATAACCCAGAATGGGCTAATGTAAAGGAAGAAAGCTGTAGAAGTAGGGGTGTGTTTGTGGGTGTGTGGAAGAGGATAATATGTCTGTATCTGATGAATTTGGATATGCCCCATTTCTTCCTGAGGGGGATGCCGAGCAGCTGAGAACATTGTTTGCCTCACCCCTTATCCTGATAACAGCAACTTTGTGAAGTAGGCTAGACTAGTTGAAGGTTACATGCAAAATGTCATGGCTGAGTGGGGTTTGGACTTAGTCTTCCACATTCAGAGGGCCGGGGGCTGGGGGCCGGGAAGGCAATTTGTTTTCTTAAGACACTTACAAAGTCGTGTTGTTGCCATTCCTTCAGCAGCTGCACTCTGCAGTACATGTTTTTTTGAATGTGGAGGTTCTGTTGTTCATTTCCCAGCTGGGTCTTCTTGCCTGGGGGGCAAATGTGGCTTTTTGGGGAAGCCTTTTCTGTCCCTCTTGAGAGACCGCGTAGAACCCGGGTGCCGCCATTGCAAGAACCTGGCAGCGTTCTCTTCTCCCCCCTCCCACTGCTCAGTCAAAATGGCTGTCTATCTAGGAAAGCAACTTTCCACTGTGACCCAAACCTTACATTGTCCCTCAGCAGCTGGGTTTCAAAGGTACGCTGCCTCTGAACATGGAGTTCTCTTGTTCCATTGCAGATCTGGGTCACCTTGTGTGTGTGTAGCCAGAATGTTGGTTGTCTTGAGTGTCTTAAAACTTAACTAGGTTGCAATCTGGGTTAGGAGCCACCTGTAGAATTTTACCCGTTTGCCATTTGGCCTCCAAACCAGGCAACAGCGAAGAATTACTGTCAATAAACCACTACCCCACAATACAAGGCAATAACCCCAAAACCATCTTTCCCACAAGAAAAGAAGCCTAGCAGGGGATCTTTTTTATTTTCTTTAAATGATGAATCAATCAGAACTCATTAACTGGCTAGAAAAACCTCTTCCAGAGACTCTGAAGGGCAGTCGCCAGTAAAAATCTGGCATTGCCGTCGAGCAGTTCTGGGAGCTCGTTTCTCTTCTGGCTCACCCTTCCTCCTCTTGTGCTGGAGTTGATCTCTCAGACTGCAGACTGCAACTGTTACCACAGTTGATTGACGCCCACTGCTCAAAGGTAATGCGTTTTGATTGATTCATGTCAGTTGCATGTCACAGTATGAATTTGAAACTGGAACTCTGCAATGCTAATCTGTTTTACCACACTCTCTGCAGGGGCAGTTTAACATGTTGCTGCGAGCAGTGTTATCATTATGAAGTTTTAATAGAAAAAATGACGGTCAGATCCTGTGGTGTGACCACTATCAAATGAGCAGATATTTAGCAAATTTAACTTGTATGGTATTAATATAAGGCAAATAACTGATTTTGAAAAAGTAGTCTCGTATAATCAATTGATGGAACTGATGGAATTGATGGAATTTGATGGAATTTGAAGATTTATTTTAAAATATTTTTTTTGTTCTTCCTTCTATCCTTTTTTTGGATAAAATTGTAAAAATTTGTTGAGTTAATATCATTTATTAACAAAGCCAAACAAAGAGGTGCAAGATGGCCCCAGAGAGGGTCATTGTGTTAGGTCTCGGACCCTTAAGCCAATAAATGGACTCTGAAGTACTGCAGAGATCCCGGCGATCCCCTCGAATCCTTCTGGCGATTATGCTCCTATCTGCATCCTTGGATTTCTGTGGGTTATGTCTCCCTTTGTTCCTGCGGACGCAGCCATAACCAAGCCGGAAGTCCCTACGGACTCTGAAGTATTGATGAGTAGTGTTTATTGAAGAGGCATCGAATCATCACACTGGTAACGCCAGTTCTGATGAAGCTGGCATTCACAGCCCCCTTTATCCCCTGAGCGAGCCTCCCAAGAATTTGTGAAAAACAACCTTTGGAGCTAAGGCGCCCCAAGAGAGCACCACCTGGCTTCCTGCCCCACCAGATAACAAAGGCAACATTGTTCCCATGGGACAAGAGGGCCAGGGGAAGCCTAGTTGTCTACGAGCGTGTGAAGCCATAAAGCAGATCACGGAAAGAATGCACAGAGGGCAGAGGATACATATAGCAGGCTGGTTACATATATCTTAATAGCAGCAGCAATTTGTTATTTTAAGCAGTTACCCAGTTCCCAGAATGCATCGCAGTCAGCTAGATAGCTCCCCCTGATAGCACATTGAGCGAAGGAGGGGCTTGAAGAGTGCAAGGTCTCATTAATCTGCAGTAACGCGGTTCTCATCTCCCCTGTGATCTGCACTTGCACTGCTCCAGTGGAGGAATCATTCAGGCAGCACATGATTGGATTCTTTCTGATCTGTGTGTCTCTATAGCATGGTTAGAATGTCTGTCAAGGATCTGGGAGATCCAGGTTCGAATCCCCTCTCTGCCATGGAACCTCTCCAGATGACTTTGGGCCTCTTCAAAAATTTTATTCTAATATACTTTGCAGGGTTGTTGGGAGGATAAAATGGAGGGAAGGAAGAAGAAGAAGAGTTGGATTTATATCCCCCCTTTCTCTCCTGAAAGGGGCTTACAAACTCCTTTCCCTTCTCCCCTCACAACAAACACCCTGTGAGGTAGGTGGGGCTGAGAGAGCTCAGAAGAACTGTGACTAGCCCAAGGTCATTCAGCTGGCATGTGTGGGAGTGCACAGGCTAATCTGAATTCCCCAGAGAAGCCTCCACAGCTCAGGCAGCAGAGCGGGGAATCAAACCCGGTTCCTCCAGATTAGAGTACACCTGCTCTTAACCACTATGCCACAAGCCTCTTTGGGTCCCCATTGGGGAGCAGGCCCAGGAGTAAATAAATTCGTAGCGATCTGTTGACATTCCTATGGGAAGGGACAGTTTCTGGGTATTTGTTCATTGCTTCTCTCAAAATGTGACCAACAAATCGCAAATATGTTATGACAAGTTAAGAAGCAAAGTTTGGGCAGATGGGGAAGTATTTATTTACGTGTAGTGATCTTAGCATCGTTGCTTCTTTCCAAACCGAGGTAATTTCTTCTTTGTCACATGATGATTGTGATCTGTACTCTCTTATTTATGATAATGATATCTTTGCCTTTTTTCCCTTATGGAACAACAAACTTTTCCAGTAAAATCTAAATTTAAAAATAAAAAGGCAAAGGTCAATCAACATATTCTCTATCACTTCTGTGTCACAAACTGAGTACAATGTATAAGTCATTACAATCAGCAGCCATTAGGAGCCCCTGGGCCCAACAGATGGCAGCTGTCAAGATTGTCATGCCCTTATATAAAGCCGTGGTGCGACCGCACTTGGAGTCCTGTGTCCAGTTCTGGTCGCCGCATCTCAAAAAGGATATTGAGGAGATAGAAAAAGTGCAGAGAAGGGCGATGAGGATGATTGAGGGACTGGAGCACCTTCCCTATGAGGAGAGGCTGCAGCGTTTGGGACTCTTTAGTTTGGAGAGGAGACGGCTGAGGGGGGATATGATTGAAGTCTACAAAATTATGCATGGGGTAGAAAATGTTGACAGAGAGACATTTTTCTCTCTTTCTCACAATACTAGAACCAGGGGGCATCCATTGAAAATGCTGGGGGGAAGAATTAGGACTAATAAAAGGAAACACTTCTTCACGCAACGTGTGATTGGTGTTTGGAATATGCTGCCACAGGAGGTGGTGATGGCCACTAACCTGGATAGCTTTAAAAGGGGCTTGGACAGATTTATGGAGGAGAAGTCGATCTCTGGCTACCCATCTTGATCCTCCTTGATCTGAGACTGCAGACCAGGTGATTGGGAGCAGCAGCAGCAGAAGGCCCTTGCTTTCACCTCCTGCCTGTGAGCTCCCAAAGGCACCTGGTGGGCCACTGCGAGTAGCAGAGAGCTGGACTAGATGGACTCTGGTCTGATCCAGCTGGCTTGTTCTTGTGTTCTTATGTCAAGAGGACGTGTGACGTGACTGGCCAGATGCACAAATCTCGCATCGAGTCCCTCAGGTGTAAGGAGCCGGGCTCTGGTGAAGCCTGTGTGAAGGGGTTCCATACCTGCGGTGTGTTCTCTGAAGTGCTGTGCTCCCTGGGGGCACTTTGCAAATCATTAATAATAATTAACAACATTAAGGGTGTTTGGTATTTACAAGCATTGTCCTGGATATGCAAGTCAGAGTCGTGTGCTGTTTCTGGCATCAGCTCTCCGTGGTCTCAGGCAGAGGTCTGTCAGGGCACCTCTATTTGATTCTTCTAATTGGAAAATGGCAGGAATTGAAGCAGGGACCTCCCAAACCTCCCAAACAGGCCCTCTGCCGTTGAACCATGACTGCTCTTTTTAAAAAACAACATGAAACTGCCTTCAGCTGAGTCAGGCCAGTGAGCTGCCGTGGTCAGTCTTGTCCACTTTGCCTTGTGACTCCTCTCTCCAGAATCTCAAACTCTGGGTCTTTCTTGTCACCAACTACTTGGTCCTTTTAACTGGGGGCATCAGGGATTGAACTTGGGACCTTGTGTCTGCCAAGCAGATTCTCTCCCACTGAGCTGTGTCCCCTTAGTACTCTTAGTACTCTTCAACTCTTACCCTCTAAACGTCGCTACAGAGCACTGCACACCAAGACAACTAGACATAAGAACAGTTTTTTCCCGAATGCCATCACTCTGTTAAACAAATAATTCCCTCGATAATGTCAAACTATTTATTATATATTTATTATATAATTACTGCACTACTTTTTTCATCATTCCTATTACCCATCTCCTCCCAATTATGACTGTATGACTATAGCCTGTGCTGACATTTCATTTTATTTTATGATTTTACATTTTATGTTTTTATTACTATTGATTGTTTCCTGATTGCTTACTAGACCTATATGACAATCATTAAGTGCTGTACCTTATGATTCTTGACAAATGTATTTTCTTTTATGTACACTGAGAGCATATGCACAAATTCCTTGTGTGTCCAATCACACTTGGCCAATAAAGATTCTATTCTATTCTATTCTATTCTATTCTATTCTATTCTATTCTATTCTATTCTATTCTATTCTATTCTATTCTATTCTATTCTAGTATATAGACCCAAAGCTGCCTTATCCCCTTTCTCTGCTCTGACTGGCAGTCACTCTCCAGGGTCTCAGGGAGAGGGCTTTTGTGCTTGAGCCCTCTAACTGGAGATGTTGGTGACTGAACTAGGGACCTCCTACATGCCAAGCCAGATGTTGTCCGGCTGAGCATAAGCCAGGGAGTTGTTTTCTAGCCTGAGGTTTTGACTGAGGGCAATTTTCATGAGCCAGTGAGGACTCTGATGTAGAGCCTGAAGACACCATGGATTCAGAACTGGTTCCTCACGAGGAGGTGCAGGCAACAGAGCCAGCTCCAAGCCCTTCCCTGCCAGTCGAGACAGAGCCTGCTGCCAAGCAGCTGGGAGAGCCATCAGAAACCTCAGATGGCTTGAAGAACAAGGAGACAAAGACGGAGGCTGCAGCTACAGTGTAACAGGAGAAGCTCTCGAATTGCTGCTCGGTATGGCAGAAGGCCCTGTGAGCTAGACATCTGCATCTGAGGAGGACTCCACGGGAGCCTGACCCCGTTAGCAGGGGTGTTTTACTTAAGCCCTGTCTTAGGGTTGGCTTCTGCCGGGGTGCAAGGAGTGTCTTCACTGGGAAGCTCCATACACCTGGTCCTCAGCTGGTCCTCAGCTTCTCTGAAGTCTGGTTCTCAGCTGCCTGCCTGGACCTCCTGCCTGTGTTGACTCTGCACCGCCTTTGCTTGCCGCCTGCCCTGACTCCGGACTGCCTGACGACACCTTTGCCTGCCACCTCCCTTGGCCCTGGGACTGTCTGACCACGCTTTCGCTGCTGGTAGCGCAGCCGTGATGTGAGAGAGGCTGATGGCTCCTGTCTGCCATCATTTCCTGGGCCTGCAGGGTGAGCAGCCGGGGGCGTGTTTGTTTTGGGGCTCTTGGAATGAAAAAGTTGCCCCCCCCCCACTAACCAGCCATCAAAACACAGGTCGCCAACATTACCTTTCATTTAGTTCATTTACAACCTCCCTGCAGTCCTCAACGTCTGCCATTGAGAGTGAGCTCCCCCAAAAGCTCCCTGGGAAAGGGCAGCCCTGAAGAGTCCCGCCAAAGGTTTGCTCCTGTGTTGGGCCTCTGCTGAGCCGACCAGGGATGAGCAACTTGGCGAGAAGCTGCAGAAGAGACGCGTGTGACATTCCCTCCTTGGATCGGCAGACCAGATGAGGTCTCCCCACTGGCTGGCCAGGAATAAATAATCAATCCCTTTCCTGGTTAGTGAAGCAGTAACTTCTGCTAGCCGTGTTTCAGCTTTTCTAGATCCACCTCCTTCAGATGACCCTATAGCAGTGGTGGCGAACCTATGGCACTCCAGATGTTCATGGACTACAATTCCCAACAGCCCCTGCCAGTTGGCCAATTGGCCATGCTGGCAGGGGCTGGTGGGGATTGTAGTCCACACACATCTGGAGTGCCATAGGTTTTCCACCACGGTCCTATAGAATTATGTGCATCCTCTTTAATCTTGGCTCGACAACACTGGTGGTGTACGTCATTGGAAGGATTCTGATGGTAACCTTTTTGGGAATCCCCACAACAACCACTCTAGAGTGAAAAGGCTGCTGTTCTGCACTTGTTTGGGTGAGCAACAGCAGAGGAGGGTGGCATTTCACTGCAGTGACACAAAAGGTGCTAACAGGAGACCTTGGCAGGGTGTTTGGGTGGCTGTCCCTCGTGTCGATGGCGAAGGGCCAGTGCTGACGTTTGGATGACTGGAGCATTCTTAATCTCTTTGCTGCTGGAGTCTGGGGAGATTCTTCATATGTGCCAGTCCATTAAGACATCACAGCCTCTGGCAGGACATTATTTATTACCAGCAGGAGCCGGAAGCTGCGTCATGTCTCTGGCTGTCAGGGCTATTGGCCAAGAGGCAGCATTGAGGAACTGGGCAATTGTTGCCAGCTCCAGAATAGCTCAGTTGCCCAGTTGTCCCCACGAGCAGGCCCCCTTTCTAGTTGGCGGGCAATAAAGGCAGGATTCCCCAGGGTCTCAGGTGTGGGCTGTATCAGTAGTGATGAGCAATCTTTGAAATAGCCAGGTTCATTTCCTAGGCAGTGAAATGGGTCAGCGAAAAGTCCACCCTGGGATAACTTCAGCTCTTGTTATTCTGTTTGGATTTCCAAGTTTAGTTCACATCTAGCCCATTCTCCTCATCTGTCTACCTGCTTGCCCCCAGTCAAACCAATCACTTTATGGATTGCCTGACTGGAGAATGGGGTACTGGAGCCACACGCATGTAAGGGCAGGGTGAGGCATGCTGGATGAAACCAGTGGTTCATCTGTTCTGGCATCACAATCACGCAGTGGCCAACCAGTTACTCTGGAGGGCCAAGAACAGGGTAAAGAGTCCAAGGCCTTTCCCCTAAGCTGCCTCCTGCACTGATCGTCAGGGATGAGTGCGCCTGAATATGGAGGTTCTGTTTAGTCACCATGGCTGAGGAGGGAGCGCTCTTCCACGAGTCCCCTTTTGAAGCCATCCCTGCTCGAGGC
Organism: Sphaerodactylus townsendi; assembly: GCF_021028975.2. NCBI lineage: Eukaryota > Metazoa > Chordata > Lepidosauria > Squamata > Sphaerodactylidae > Sphaerodactylus > Sphaerodactylus townsendi. The sequence continues at coordinate 1,514,111 of NC_059440.1, read as the reverse complement.
CACGCTTCAATCCCTCACTGAACAAAGTGTTTTCTTTTTTCTGTCCTGAGTCAATCATCTACTTCATTGGCTGCCCCTGAGTTCTCGCATTTGGCGGGGAGTTCTCTCAGTCTGCTGCCTCCCATTCAGACATAACTGTATAAACCTCTTTCCTGTCCCTCCGTTAGTCATCCTTCCTGCCAATGAAGTAAACCACCCTAGCCAAAAGCAGCCAATGCAGTGCAGATTCTGTGCCCCCCCCCCCCCAAATCACACTGACTTTGAGGACGAAAATTTATGGAACACGGGGGGAAATCACCCAACAAACTCCACAAGGAGGTAGTCATGCCCCTTTTGTCATGAATGAACTGATTTAAATGCTTTAATGAACATCCAGAACCATCCTATCCTGCAGTCTTTTTAAAGAAGTCGCCTGCCAGCAAAGTGTTGTTTGAAGCCCAGGGCAAATTGGCGTGATTTGCGTGGCGGTGGGGACGCTGACCTTCTACGTCTTCCTCCAGTGACTGATTAATTCGCCAGTCAGATGTCGTCAATGGACTTCTGCTCATCTGAGCCGCATTCATGTTCCAAATAGATTGTAAAGCCTTAAAAAAACCCTCTCTTGTGCGGTGACCTGTGGGGCCTGTGGGGCCGTGCCAAAGGGTAGGAACACAGCAATTTATGTATTGATTTATTAGATGTGCCACCTCCCTTTTCCCAGTTATAGTCATGCTTAGGGTGGTTCACATCACAACTGAAACAATAAATTTAAAAAGCAATGCAATAATTAAACCCCATTATTAAAATTCTAACTTTGAATCCAATCAGCACCCTTAATAAAATGTAATACCCTGATGGAGACAACCAAAGTAGGAGGGGAGGGAGGAAAAAGGGAAGGAAGGCAAGCAGCAAAATGACAGACGGCAAAAAATGTTACACATCATAGGAGGAGAGTGTCGGCCTGGCGGAACAGCTCAGTCTTGCTGGCCCTGTAGAATTGCATCACACGGGGCCCGGGTTTCATCCCACAGAGAGTTCCATGAGGTCAGAGCCAGACCCTGGTTGAGGACAGCTGGATGCTTCTGGGGCCATGGGCCACCATCAGATGGTTTCCAGTGGACAATAACACTCTCTGGAGGGTTTGTCAGGAGAGGTCATCCCACAGGAACATTTAGGGATTTGAAGGTTAACATCCAAACCTTGAATCTGATTCGGTTCTCAACTTGGAGCCAGTTATATTTGTGGTCTGCATCAGTTTCCACGCAGGGCCAAGGGTAGCCCCACACAGAGTGAGTTACAGTAGTCTAACCTGGAGGTGACCATTGCACGGATCACCCTGGCGGGATTGGGGCGAGGCAGATTGGGCAACAGCTGCCTAGCCTGGAAAAGAGGAAGTGATGTCACTCTGGCTGTGCTTGTGACCTGTGCTTCCATAGAAAGGAAGGCATTTAGAATCACACCTAGGCTGCTGGTGGTCGGTGCTGGAGTTGATGTCTCTCCATCCAAGGTCAGAAGTGGTGACCTGATCCTGGGTCTTCCCTGCCCAGCCGTAGGATCTCCATCATAGATGGATTTCGTCTCATCTGGCCAATGCGTCTGGGATGGTGTCCAACTGGCCGCCCATCCATAGATAATAGCTGGATGTCATCTGCATGCTGAGGACAGCCAAAGCTCGAAACTCCCAGCTGGCCGGGCAAGAGGCTGCTTCCCCACCCAAGAGGCTCCAGGTGCCCGAGGGTTCTCTCCCCCGGCACCACACGGAGACGGTTCTTAACGACAAAAGCCAAAAGCACATTTATTGGGTAAATTCCTGCTGTGAAAAAATGGCATTCAGTGTTGCTCAGCTGTAAAACAATTCCAAATCCCTGTGGAAACAAAGCCTCCTTCGCTGCAGGCATTGAGGTCTCCCATGTACCTCCCACAGCCCTGAGGCCACCACTGGAGAGCTCCTGTTAAGGAAATGATGCCGTGGGCGATTCCTGGTACTTCCTGGTAAGGCTGGGAATAAATTGTCATCTCATAGGAAAGGTAGAACTCCTCCTCTCCCTTCTGTGACATCAGAGCAGCTCAGCCAGTGGCAGCAGCAAGGGAGGTGGAGCAACCGGGTGGCTCAGTGAGGGGATGAGCAACAAATCTGCTGCCTGCTGTAGAAGGACTATGTGGTGCTGTAGTTTGGACGAAGGCAGTGATGGGGAACCTTTTTGAGACCGAGTCCCCAAACTGCAACCCAAACCCCACTTATTTATTGCAAAGGGCCAACCCGGCAATTTAACCTGAATGCTGAGGTTTTAGTTTAGAAAAAACCGGTTGGCTCCCTCTTCCTCCGCCCCACCCGCTCGAGCAGGGGCCAGCCTGCTCTAGCCTGCAGCAAGTCCCGCACGCACCGCTCTGTGCCTCCCTAGCACCTCTGCCTCCTCTGTGCCCCCCCCCCTTGGGCAACAGTCACCCGGAGCACAGGCACCAGGCCCACCAGCTGGGTCCTCCCTGCTCACCATGACGCGTGCACATCGTGCTCAGTGGCCCAGGCCAGCCTAGGGGTGTGTGTGTGTGTGGGGGGGGGATTTCCCGCCCCCCACATGACGAACTCTGTTTGCTCGTGCCCACAGAAAGGGCTCCGAGTGCCACCTCTGGCACCCGTGCCATAGGTTCGCCATCACTGGACTAAGGTCTGGGGTAGCCAGGATTCAATCCCTGCGAGGCCACGGAAGCAGGGATGGACCAGCCATTTAACTGAAGGAAAATCCCCAGGGGGCCGTTGCCCTAGAGGCCTGCTGGTGGCCCAGAGATTCAAACTTGGTCATCCCAGGTCCTAGACTGATGCTCCAAGGGGTCAGTTGGCTCTGACCACTCAGACCGTCTGCTCTTGTACCACGGCCATTTTGTGGAATGAGGCACAATGCCCATTGCTGGTGTGGCCGAGCTCAGTGACCCCTGCAGTGCGGGCTTGTGGGATCACAGGGGCCTTTCAGCCAGACTTCCCCCAGGGCCATCTGCACCTCCCAGTGTGCTCTGGCATGGAGCCAGAGCCCGTGGAGCCAAACTCACAGGGAACTGGCAGCGCCCAGCCTTGATGTATTCGCCCCGGCCCTGCAGGTCCTGCAGCTGGTGACGTATCACGAGGGAGGGGGGCTGCAGTGCTGGCTATAATTGCACCCTCTTTGCTGACATTGAGATACATAAACTTGCACTTTCAAACTCTATTCAAACTGGAGAGGCGTCTCACAGCACACGAACCTATTTTCCACTTGAGCGCTACAGGCTTTTGTAATTAAACTGGTTATTTTTCAAATGTTAGAAGTCCTGTTGTGGGTGAATCAAAATGCCCACACTGATTGGCTTACCTTGAAATTGGCTTTCATAATTCTAAAGTGTGGCACATAGATAATTTATTTGGGGGGGGAGGAATGCGGGGGTGGGGGGAGACTACTGGGACTGGGCGCTACAGGATCTGTTTCCATGGATGGAGGATGGTCTAGAAATTTAAATCTGGATCTAAAAGATCAAACAAACTGCTCTGTTCTGCACCTTGTTCCTGTTTCTCTCCTACTTACCGGTACTTATTTTCTTCCTGACGCGTTGAGCGAGCCACACTTTGAGAGCAGCCCAGACATCCTGTGACTTGTCACTGTTCCTTTCTGTTCCCCTCACCTGGTACTCCAGGAGCAGCAGTGGCGTAAGAGGTTAAGAGCTCGTGTATCTAATCTGGAGGAACCGGGTTTGATTCCCAGCTCTGCCGCCTGAGCTGTGGAGGCTTATCTGGGGAATTCAGATTAGCCTGTGCACTCCCACACATGCCAGCTGGGTGACCTTGGGCTAGTCACAGCTTCTCGGAGCTCTTTCAGCCCCACCCACCTCACAGGGTGTTTGTTGTGAGGGAGAAAGGGCAAGGAGATTGTCAGCCTCTTTGAGTCTCCTGCAGGAGAGAAAAGGGGGATATAAATCCAAACTCCTCCTGCTCCTCCTGCTCCTGCTCCTGCTCCTGCTCCTCCTCCTCCTCCTCCTCTTCTTCTTCTTCTTCTTCTTCTTCTTCTTCTTCTTCTTCTTCTTCTTCCTCCGTCACTCTCACACGTCGTGGCTTGTGGTTCTTGTTGAGACAACTCCTTAAAAAATTTGACTCGGACATCTTAACCATTTATAGTTAGTTTTAAACTTGGCACAGGATAGCTAAGGATGGAGGGAACAAACAAGTCTGAGGATTTTGCTTTATTTATTTAGATATGTATACCTTCCGTACCTGAATGGCAGACACCCCCCCTCCCCCTCCCCCCGGGAAAGCAATGGCCGCCTGCCTCTGGCCTAGAACTCACGGTGGTTGAGGCTGCTTCTTTCCTCCTGGTGGGGATTCAAAGCAGCTGACAATATTATTTTCCTCTCCTTCATTTGATCCTAGCAACGGCCCTGTGAGGTAAGTTAAGCTAAGTGACAGTGGCTGGCCCAACAATGCCCACTGAGCCTCCGGGGCAGAGCAGGAATTCGAACCTGCATCTCCTGATCCTAGCATGGCATTTTAAACACTGCACCATACTGGTTTTCCTTGGGAATGTGTTTCTTTGTGATGTCTGCTTGCAACTTTGGGGTGTGTGTGTGTGTGTGTGTGTGTGTGTGTGTGTGTGTGTGTGTGTGTGTGTGTGTGTGCTCCCTTTTAAAAGAAATCTGCATGTGCTGTACCACAAAACCATGGTTATTGATGCACAAAATAACTGCTCTTTACTACAGTATCTCCCTGTTGCATGGCACATTTTGAATGCAATGCCCTGCCACGCCTGTCTGGAAATAACCCCCCTCCCACCCCCGCTGGTCACTGTTGCTTTGTTGGCTTTGGGATATTTCAATGCCTGTCGTGTGGCTGGCTCCTTGCCGTGTTCTCGCGCTGAAGAACTGATGCCCAGTTAATTATTCTTTTGCTGTCAACAAGCTCTTTTTCTAGCCAGCTCAAGTCTGCTCCTGGTGCTTGTTGCAATGAGACCATTAGTGCCGTCTTCTCCCCACCTCATTTCTTCCTCCTTGGCAGGCAACAGCCTTCAGTTATTTCTTGATCTCCACGGTGTTTTAAACTGGTTGTTGCTGGCATTTTAAGGAGTCCCAGAAGCTTAAAACACAGGTATGATTCTCAGTGAACTGGCTGCCTCCTTGATGTAAACGTCATGTTAAAAAAGATCCCTGCCGTCTGCTAGACCTGCCCCCCTGCTTGTGCAGTTGGCATCCGTTGCAAATTGTAAAAGGCAGCGAGAGTCCAGAGGCACCTGAGAACACCTGGCCTCAGCCGTTGGGAGGCAGGTGCTCTTCCACCTGGTCAGACACATCTGACTCAGGGAAGCTTCTGTTCGTCTGGGACAGTGGTGGCGAACCTTTGGCACTCCAGATGTTCTGGACTACAATTCCCATGGCCAATTGGCCATGCTGGCAGGGGCTGATGGGAATTGTAGTCCATACCATCTGGAGTGCCAAAGGTTCGCCACCACGGGGCTGGGAGATGCTGCTGGACTCCTGGGTTCATTTGGCAGCCATCGACTTAATAGGGGCTTCTGCGCGGAAGGGTGGCCCTCAGGGGCTGCGGAAGCCCTCCCCCCTCCAAATCCAGAGGCTCTAGGAAGTGGTTTTTGTATATGATTTATTTGATCAACTGACGCTCCCCCCTCCCTTTGCTTCCCAATGAAAAGATGGCTAACAGAATTTTAACACGTGCAGTTACAATTAACATTCAACAGCTGGTCTTGCCAGCTTGGCTGTCTTGCTGGTCTGTCGTTGCTTCCACAAGCAAGCAGCCAGCCCTCATTGTTTCTGGGGGTGGCTTGAAAATGGGAGACTGCTGACATCCGTCAAGGCGGCCTCCAGTGTCCAGCGTATGGCCTTGCATGAGGGATGCGAATAGTCCTTGTGCACGTTGGATGCAGAATTGGGCTCACTTGGGTGGTTTCTGCACAGCCCAAACATAACGGGTTGAGGAAGCTATTTGTTCCATTTGGGGGGAGGACTTTGCCCAGGGCTCTCCTCCCAAAACGGGTCCAGCCGGCTATTTTCCCCTCAATGAAGGTTTTACAAAAATCGCCCCACTAGTGATCTTTTTGGAGAAACCAAAGTTGCCGCAGCAACCCGGACTGTTTGCAGTTGCTTCCTGGAGGGGTGAAGTCTCCAGTGCGAAGGCAAACAGGGGAACCCGGGTCCATTAATAACATGTTATGTTATTAATGTGCTTAAACCACCCAGTGTGCGTAGTTGTGAGGCTTTTTTGTGGTGGAGATGTTATGTCTTCACAATAAGCCTCCAGACTCAGCAATCCAACTTTTATTAAAAGTACAACCAAGCACACTATAAGACTCTAACTCTAACAGCTGCAGGCACTTCCCTTCTTTACATGTCCTTAAGTACTTATCTCTTAAAGGAACATACACACTATACCACAGGAGAGCGGTGAAGAAGGGAACTCCAGAGATTTACAGGACAAGAACTGCTTATCAGGAACATCTGGTGATCTCAAATACAGGCAATGTTACTGTAAAACATACAGATGATAAAGATGGATCAGAAAACCCAGCATGCTAAACACCATGTAAACGATTCAGCTTTGCTCATGGTTGTAAGCAGAAAGCTCCATCAAATCAAAGAGGCCTGTAGAAATCTTGGACACCCGAGTGACACAATGTGTTTGCAAAAGCTGACCAGTGGCTCGTTTTCGTTTTCCCAAATGGCAGCGCTTGTAGTCCCTTGTTCTCCCCTACGCAGCGTGTCTGTGCTTTTGTTCTGTTTTGCTTGTGATGCCAGCTGAGGCAGCAGTCGTGCTCCTCTGCGGGATGTTGTGTTCAGAGTTGAACGTAGCAGCCCAGAGACACACCGTGTGAGCCCAGCCATCCCCCAGGGGAGTGCTTCTGTCGCCTCCGCCAGCGTCACATTTAAACTAGGGCTTCCTTCTGACAGAACAGGCGCAAAGGAGAGAGATTCACACTGGGAGGCCCCGCCAAAGCATCTTGCCTGTGGCAAAATTGGGCAGAGCCAGACTTTGACTGACTTGGGATGTATCAACGAGGTGGCGGCATTTGGGGCTTTGAGAACGTCTTTCTCCAGCCTCAGGAGTGTGAACGTCTGAGGCAGAAAGGCAGACGGAAGGCCAAATGTCAGGGAGGCTGAAGGAAACGCCTGGTGGCCAAGTTTTCTGAATCACAGGCAGCGTATTTGGAAACTTCACAGTCAGTAGTGCTCAGTGTGTTTGAGATATAAAGTCAATTTAATGTCATGGCAGCCCACAACTATTACACCCGTTCTACCTGGGAGAGAGGCTTTGAATGTGTGGTAGGGATGCGTACGACTGGGTTTTTCAAACAAGAACTGGGTAGGCCCACATTCAAAGCCCAGCTCAGTTATGAAGCTCGCTGGAGGCCCTTTTGGGCCAGCCATTCTCTCAGCATTACCTGCCTGACAGGGTTGTTATGAGGACAGCGGGGGGCGGGGGGGGGGAGCCCTCTCTGAACTCCTTGGGGAAAAGTGGGATAAAAACGAACAAAAGTCAACTTCAGAGCTGCTGCACGCGGTGGAAGGGAGGGAAATGTTACTCCACAACATCTGGGCGTTTTAACACCTCTGTGACGTGTGTTTAAGGTTCAGTGGCATTTTCTTCCATTTGATTATGCAGACAACACATGTGTGTGTGTTACATAAGAGCCGAGGAGGTTGCTGTGCGCCTGCTGCTCTGACAACCGCAAAGGAGAAGAGAGAGAAAATTGTGCAGAGAAGATAATTAGATTTTGCTGACTTGCAAATGCAGTTAGGGCCTCCTGGCTGCCTGCTTCTGAGCAGTGGGCTCTGGTTCTGTCCCACCCCACCCCACCCCACCCCACCCCCATGCTGCAGAGCCCAGCTGTGGCCAGAGATGCCAACCAAATCTGTTGCTTGGCATTTAGCGCTGCGAACATGAGAATCAATTCCGCCCCACACTCCACAGAAGCCTGGCCAAATGCGACTGCCTCTTGCAAATCATTCATCGATAGGCATCCTTAAAAAAAAAGACACACAAAAATATCGCAGAGAGGAGGGATTCATAGCAATGGAACAGACCCCAGTACAGCAGCACCTTGAAGATGGACAGCATGTATTTCAGCATGAGCTTTTGTGAATCCCACTGAAATAAATGGAATAAATGCTCGTCTATTAGGTACCAGTGGACTGTTTATTTTTCTCTGACAAACAAACATGGCTACTCTTTTTAAGACAGAGATTCATCCTATAAGATCACCCTAAGGTGTAAGGGAGGGGGGAGCAGAGACAGAGCCAGGTTAACCAGGTGGGAAATGCAGCATTAAATTCTCTTTTTTTGCTGAACTCTACATAATGGGAGTTCAGCAAAAAGTTGGCTGCGACTTGAAGGCACTTTATGCCCATTCACACGCTAACTCTGAGCAGCCCTAGATGGAAATTGTTTCTGAGGAGCTGTAAGTGTTACCCCCAGGAAAATAAACAAAATATTTTCCTGAGTCAAGTTGCCTGGCTACACTGGCACCATGCCTGGACGCGGAGACTTGTGTGGTTCAGAAGCCTCCATAAGGCTCACAGAGAACGCTTATGTATGCTTGTGCCAATGATATATGGTTTCCCGCTTGTTTATGCCATTCTAGGATGTAATAAAAGCCCCTTTAGAGTTGAATTTATTATTTTCTTACTGTTTAGGATTTTAGTCTGACTAGGTTCTCTAGTTAGTTTAAGGTTCTGTTATTGTTAGGTTTAGGAAAAGTCTTGCCTGTAAGAATATGTGTTTATCCCTTTAAGGTTTCCCTAATGTTTAAGTTTAGAAATATTATTTTTGAAATTTGTGTCTGATGGCCAAAGCAGTGGCCTGAAAGGTTTGCTATTAAGGGACAAGGAAGGTGGCTCTGGAATGCCGCTGAGACCAACGCCCAGCCGACCCCTTGGCAAAGACAAAGACCCTCTTTGGACTTGCAAATCGGATCTGCTGCCAGCACCCAGAGGTCCCCAGGCGTTGGAATTACGTGCAGGGACCGCCATTGGATAGTTTGAACTTTTCTTTGTTACAGTAGCATGAGGCGGGAGCCTCAGGATATTACTGAAGGGTACAGCCATCTGATAGAGGAGATAGCTGGGTGCGGCAGCGAGCCCACCTGGAATTGTATGAACGGACCTTATCTGCTTTCCATTCAGCACCATTGCGAGATCTCGCGGGAAGACGCTTGACAGTGAGATTTGTAATCTCTCTCAGAAGTTGTAAATGTATCCTGTTTTTCGTGTGGTTTGGTTTGGTGTTTTGGAGAGGGACTTGCCCCCTGTCCTCCCCTTTTACCTGCCCCTTTGCCCCTTTGAAGTTTGGGAATAAAAGTTCTTGCACTGCGTTGCAAGCGCATGATTCTCCTGCCTGAGCTGTGACCATCACTTCCAAATAAAATCCTTTGCTTTGAGGAACGCCGGCTTCCTGCGCCTCATTAAGTTGCTGAGCTGAAATCACTTATCGTTACCCGAGCAGCAGCGGTAACATAAGGGGGAGACAAGGAACATGCCCCATAATTGCTACCTGGAGTGAAATTCCTTCCCCCCCCTACTTAGCCTGGTTTTCCGGCTGCGCATCCTTTTGCGTATGATGTCGTGTTGTTATCTCTGCTGACACGCAACGTGGCCGTTGATGTATGATTTCATTACTTTGCTTCCCCATTTCCCTGGGCGTCGTGATGGTTTGAGGCTGCTTTGGGAGCTCTCCCAGCAAATCCCCTGACATTTGATTTCCTTAATTTGCAGAGGCGGCTTCCTATTGCTGTGATGTTGGGGGGGGGAGGGGCAGGGGCCTTTGAGGCCCAGATGAGTGGGGCCTTCTTGTCGGCAGAAACCCATCTTGTCATGGCTAGACCCCTCCCCCCAATATGTTAGTTTTCTATATGCTATGTTTTTTTAAAAAACACAGAAGGCTCTTGTCGTGTCACCACCACCACCACCCCCCCCCACCACCCTGCCGGCTTCTGACCTTGCTCTTGGCCAGCACAGGACTTTCCTGCTCTGAGCTTGGCCTGTGGCCTCTTTGACCGTTGGACTTTCCTGCTGGCCCCTAGACATGCTGTCCGTTTTGTGTCATGAGGAAACTGGTCTTCAGCACTGTCACTCAAGCCTCTGAGGTGACTTCAGAGGAACATGGCGAAGACTGGGGCTCATCCTCCTCAGTGCCTCCAGCTCTTCTGAACTGTGTCCAGAGGTAACATGCTGTTGTCCTGCTTTGCCTTGGAAGCCGTGGGACCTGTCAGTGTGTTTTCCGGCATCGCTTGCTTCTCCCCAGTGACAAGAGCCAGTTCAGGCTTTCCCCATTTTGGTGGTACAGAAACAGCTTCAGAGGAGCCCAGGAGACATCCTTTTTCAGTCTGCAGCCCTTTTGCAGCTCGGAACCCCCCGTCCTCAGAAGATGCTGAGCTTGGGACCCCTCAACCGCAGGAACCCACTCCCCTTTCTCAAGTTTTGGAAATGAAAGCAGTGAGTCCCAGTGAGGCATCTCCACTCCACTGGCCAGGAGAGATCCTTGATCCAGACTCTTCTCCTTTTCTGGTCAGGAGCAGCAGTGGCATAGGAGGTTAAGAGCTTGTGTATCTAATCTGGAAGAACCGGGTTTGATTCCCAGCTCTGCCGCCTGAGCTGTGGAGGCTTATCTGGGGAATTCAGATTAGCCTGTGCACTCCCACACATGCCAGCTGGGTGACCTTGGGCTGGTCACAGCTTCTCGGAGCTCTCTCAGCCCCACCCACCTCACAGGGTGTTTGTTGTGAGGGGGGAAGGGCAAGGAGATTGTCAGCCCCTTTGAGTCTTCTGCAGGAGAGAAAGGGGGGATATAAATCCAAACTCCTCCTCCTCCTCCTCCTCTTGCTGTGATGCCAGCCAAGTGTGATGGAAACAGAATAATTCTAGTTTTCTTTTTCTGAGTTAAAAAATCTGGATGGCTGCGACCTCCGTCCCTCCCAGGGCCCTGGACAAGATCGTGCCAGAACAAAAATGTACGGAGCCACAGATGCTGGCTGCTGGGGGGAGAGGTTTAGGAAAGGTCCCTTCCCTGCATCTCCCTGCATCTCAGCACTCCTGCATTGCGCTGCAGCCAAACTTACGGGATGTGCCATCAGTCACGGGTGGCCCAATCGTGCCCCTTCTGCCTTGCTTGCCAGTGGATGAATAACCTTTCCCAGGCAACAGCCAGAGACGCAGCGATTCCTCAGAGCAAGCAAGAAAGTGTGTGTGAATCCGCTGCTGCCCTCTTCACTCTCTCCTGAACCCCGAGAGCCACCTCTTGTTTGCGGGCAGCATGGAAGCCGCCCCCTCCTCCGAAGGATCAGCACATCCCAGACCTTTTTTGAGCCGTGATGTGGCCACCATTTTCCTTTGATGTCACTTGCCACCAACTTGGGCAGGCTTCAGCTGTCCGTGCTGCAGAGTTGGAAAGGCCTCATCCTGAGACCACAGAGGGCCGCAGCTGGCAGGGTGGGTGGGAGGCAGGGAGGGAGGGGGGCTGACAGTGTGGTTCAGGGGAAGGCAGGCACAGGCACTGGGTTTCCCTCAAGAGCCACTGAGTAACAGCCAGGGGCATACCTAGGCAAACTGGCACCCGGGGACAAAACCTGAGTTTGGCGCCCCCCCCCCCGCCCCCGGCGTATGGGCAGCCACCCTCCCCCACCATGACCAAACAATGATTTTTGTACCAGCTCACAAAACACCTCCCACTCCCAGCAAAACATACATGGCTCTCTCACCACCAACTCTTTTCCTAATTTCCTAATCACAACAACCCTATGAGGTAGGTTGTTAGCCTGAGAAACAGCTCCAAGCCAGTGCAAGTGGGTATTAAGCATGTAAATCTCTCACCGTCACCTCCAACAAAACATTTACCAAACAAATGTCAGCACATCATCTCTCACAAAACACCTCAAAGTGGGGTCCACCCCCAAACAGCATCACTTTCAATGGTGTTAAAACTAGGGAGCTCAGATTCTTCTTTTAAATTCACCTGAAAGGGAGAATCTGGGGTCCCCGGTTAAAACAAAATTGAAAGTGATGCTGTTTGGGGGTGGATTCTCCCCCACCCTGAAACAGCATCACTTTTGAGGGTTGAAGATTCAGATGAAACAAATACCAGATTCAGCCGGAATCTGGGCAAATTTGGGCACATTTGGACAAAAAGTGTCCAATTATGTCCTGCCCAAATATGAACAAAAGCGAATGCAAGGTATTTGGGCTTTTGTGGGTGTATTTTTGATGTTTTTCGGCCTGCAGGGAGGGCATTTTTAAAGCTAGCGGCACCATGATCTCAGGGCATCATCAAGAGACTGCCCTGATGATACCACCCGAGTTTGGCTATGTTTGGTTTAGGGGAAGCAAAGTTATGGAGGCCCAAATGGAATGCCCGCATCCCCATTGTTTTCAATGGGAGCTAACAGGAGATGGGGGCTACCCATTTGAGGGACCATAACTTTAGTCCTCCTGAACCTAACTTCACCAAACTTGGCTGCCATCATAAGAATAGTTACCAGATGATACCCTGAAATTTTGGTGTCACCAGCTTTAAAAATACACCCCTTACAGGCACCCCAAGAAATTTGCCCAAGATTCTTTGTTTTGCAGTGACTTTGCTCCATTGTAGCCAATGGGGAATTTCTGAATGTGTAGGCAGGCTGCACATTTTTGAAGGTAGAGGCACCAGACTTTCAAGGTGGCTCCAGGAGGGCCTCTTGGTAACCCGGTCCCTGCTCGATGCTTCCGTAGGAAGCCTGGCTGCTGCGTTCTGTATGAGTTTCAATTTCTGGATCATAGCTAAAGGCAAGCCCGCATGGAGTGAGTTATAGTAGTCTAGCCTGGAGGTGACTGTTGCATGAATCACAGTGGCTAGATCAGGGCAAGAGAGTTACGGGGCCAGTTGCTGTGCCTGTTGCAGATGGAAAAACGGCTTCTGAGCCGTTCGGGTGACCTGGGCCTCCATTGATAGTACAGAATCATCCCCAGGCTTTTGGCGGATGAGGCTAGCTGTAAAGCCTCACCATGCAGCGTAGGCAGGCCAAAGGACACCGGACACTCCCCCCGACCCAGCCACAGGCCCTCCATCTTTGTAGGATTTAATTTCAGCCGACTCGCACTCAACCAACCAGCAACAGCGTCCAAACAACGCTGGAGAGCCTCAGGGGCCAAAGACGGGTGGCCCTCCATCGTGAACATGAGCTGCGTGTCATCCGCATATTGATGACATCACAGCCCAAAACTCCGGACCAAACTTGCCAGGAGGTGCATGTAGATGTTAAAAAGCATCGGGGAGAGGATTGCTCCCTGCGGCACCCCCAGACTATGGGATGTTGTCTGGAGTTCTCTCCCACCGACGCCACCTGCAGTCCCCGGTCTCGGAGAAATGAGGCCAGCCAGCACAAGGGTGACTCCCTAACTCCAGCACCAGCGAGGCGGTGGACCAAAAGGTCATGATCTACAACATTGAACGCTGTGATGAGATCTAACAACACCAACAACACCGAACCGTTCCAAGTGAAACCGGAGGTTGTCCATGATGACAACCAACACCGTCTCGGTCCCTTGACCAGCGTGGAAGCCGGACTGGAAGGGATCCAATACGTTTGCATCATCCAGGAACTGCTGGAGCTGATCCGCCACATGACGCTGCCGTCTATGATCCTTGTGCACATGACTCCTCCGTGCGCTGACTATGTGGGGGGAGAGAGAGAGAGAGAGAGAATGGACCTGAATGCACTATCCTTGGGCCCTGCCTGCATGTGATCTCTGGCTCATGAACCTATGTGTGGAGGCAGACTTCATGCTTGTGCTCTAACAGGCCACGTTTGGAAAGCAGCATGCATGATCAGAGGGAGGAAGGACATGCATGATGGGTGTTGTTTTCGTATGCGCTAGCGATCTTGTAGAGATGGGGTCAGCTTGCTGATGCCCTGTGTGTGTGTGTGTGTGTGTGTGTGTGTGTGTGTGTGTGTGTGTGTGTTCAGTCTGTGCACAGGTGAGGTGTGTGTGTGCAGGGCCATTGAGTCACACCATTAGTCTGCCCAGGTCAGTGTTGTCTGCTCTGACTCACAGAGGACTTGAGCATCAGCTGCTTCTCGATCTTTTGACCTGGAGGTGTCGGGAACTGAACCTGGCACCTTTTGCATATAAAACAT
>NC_059439.1:40097360-40154974 GCF_021028975.2 Sphaerodactylus townsendi | reverse complement strand
TACTAAGGCAGGTGTATTAAGGTGTATTAAGGTGCACTAAGGCAGGTGTAGTAAGGTGTACTAAGGCAGGTGTATTAAGGTGTACTAAGGTGTACTAAGGCAGGTGTATTAAGGTGTATTAAGGTGCACTAAGGCAGGTGTATTAAGGTGTATTAAGGTGCACTAAGGCAGGTGTATTAAGGTGTACTAAGGTGTACTAAGGCAGGTGTATTAAGGTGTACTAAGGTGCACTAAGGCAGGTGTATTAAGGTGTATTAAGGTGTACTAAGGCAGGTGTATTAAGGTGTACTAAGGTGTACTAAGGCAGGTGTATTAAGGTGTATTAAGGTCCACTAAGGACCATCAAAACTGTAGCCCCCAGCTCCTATTAACTCCCATTGGAAACAAAGGGGGATGAGGCACTTTGGACAAATTTGGGAGTCCATAACTTTGGACTCCCTAAACCAAACCTCACCAAACCTGGGTGGTATCATCAGTAGGGGCTCACGAAAAAACTCTGAAATTTTGGTGCCTCTAGCCTAAAAACAGCTCCCCCTGCAGGCCAAAAACGGAAAACCACCAAAAAATACCCCAATACGAACCCTGCATTTTTGGTGCCCACCACAAAGTGGCGCCCTGGGCACTTTGCCCAATGGGCATTATGCTCCTGTTTTGGGTCCCAGTGGGCAGAAAAACAGGGTTAAAACTCTCGAAATAAATAAAAAGCATCAGCCAAGAATAAATATGTTGAGGGTCACAGGTCGCACATTCGTTATCTGCATGCAGACTCAACAATTGCTTTCCTATGGACTGTCAGACCCTGTCAAAAAGACACTGTTGACTGTGTGTCTGTCAGTTGTTTTGCATTGCATCCTACAAGGTGGACTACTTTGAGAATCACTGCTTCAACATGGCCTTGCCCACCAATTAAAACCTTCACAAGAGTCCCTTTTGGGGGGTTTCTGTGCCGTTAAAGGCCAAGCAGGTGGCTACCAGAAAACGAGCCTTTTTCTGCACTAGCTTGCCGGTCATAGCATTCCCCGCTCCAGTTAAAGCTGTCTGATGCCATTTTTACCATAAGTGAAATCTGTCCTCCTTGTCTTTGCTTTCATTAAAATATCTGCAACAGGGGCATAACGAGGCAAACTGTAGCCCTGGGCAAAACCTGAGTTGGATGCTTTCTTCCACCTTCGCCAAGCCTGGCGGCTGGTCCCCTTCCTCTCCCAAGCAGACCTAGCCACTGTGATCCATGCAACGGTCATCTCCAGATTAGACTATTGTAACTCGCTCTACGCGGGCCTTCCCTTGCGTTTGATCCAGAGATTAAAACTGGTCCAGCATGCAGCGGCGCGTGTGCTGACAGGTAGCACCGCCTGGGATCACATCCAGCCTGTATTGCGCCAGCTGCATTGGCTCCCAGTAGAGTTCCGGATCATCTTCAAGGTGATAAACAAACAAACAAACAAACAAACAAACAAACAAATAAATAAATAAATAAATGCCCCCCCCCAATGGTCAGCTACTTCACCACGATCAAAAAAATTTTTGCACCAGGACATTGGTGCGTGCAGGGGAGCATTTTTAGACATATCAGCACTAAAATTTCAGCGTATCATCAGGAGACTGTCCTTATGCTACCCCCCAAGTTTGGTGAGGTTTGGTTCAAGGAGTCCAAAGTTATGGACTCCCAAAAGGGGTGCCCCATCCCCCATTGTTTCCAATGGGAGCTAATCCCCAAATTGCGTGCCCTATGCAGCCCTTTGTCTGGAGTTAGGTCAAAACTCCTTGGAATCAGCCGCTTGGCTGAGGGCTTTTAGATTCTGGCTGCGAATTCATTTTGTCTCGGACCGTAACTCCCTGGTCCACCGTCTGCTCTCTGACACCCATTCCAACCCCTGGTTTTCCATAATTGAAGAAAAAATGGCCTCTATTGGACTGTCAGTGGATTCACTTTGCCCTTTGTCCTATGCAGAAGCTTATAGGAAATTAAAAGGTCAACTATTGGATAGAGAGTTCTCTACCCTAATCACCGCAGCCGAGAAAACATGCTCCCCCCTGTATTTTTCTCTCCCATTTCAACAGGGCCACTTGGCACACTACCTGTGCTTCATAAACCCTGTTCAAAGGAGAGCCATAATGCTCGCCAGGTTTAATGTTATGCCTTCTGCCTTGTTACATGGCAGATTTAATAAGCAAGAAAAGCTAAAAGATTGTGCCCATGTAATGATGGCTCAGTTGACTCTCTGGCCCACCAATTACTCTGGCCCACCAATGTCTCAGATTGAAGGAAATCAGATCTAAGTATGTGAATCTTACTCCTTTACATTTACCCGACCTCCCCGATTTATTTAGATTACACTACTTGTTGGACAATCCTGATCCTTCTCTCTGTATAATAGTGGCAGACTTTATCTTGGAAATTACTAAACGCTAGTAGATTTCCTTTGACCTAACATTTATTTCCTGTATTGTATATGCTTCTTAATCCATTTTTATTATTGTTGTACGGTTGTCTATGCCAATAAAGGCTTGCAATGGGAGCTAATAGGAGATGGGGGCTACAGTTTTGAGGGTCCATAACTTTGGACCCCCTGAACCAAACCTCACCAAACTTGGTGGGTAGCATAAGGACAGTTTCCTGATGATACACTGAAATTGTGGTGCCAATATGTCTAAAAATTCACCCCCTGCAGCCACCAATGTCGTGGTGCAAAAAAAATTTGGTCGTGGTGGGGTGGCCACCCATGGGGGGGCATCCAACTCAGGTTTTGCCCAGGGCTCCAGCTTGCCTTGTTACACCCCTGGGGTACCCCATCCCCCATTGTTTCCAATGGGAGCTACCAGGAGATGTTAACTTACAAACAGTTAACCCGTTTATGACTGAGGCGTGACAGACACTTGCAAAGACCAGCATTTGGAAAAGAGCCCAGTACTGACAGCAAGATTCTTCCCACAGATTCTTCTCCGGCACAGACAGACAGACTTGGATGCCTCAGCGCATGATGGCTCCACCCCGCTAATCCTGGCTACACGACTGGGGGTCGAAAATGTGGTGGAAGAGCTAGTGGCCAATCATGTAGACGTTGGTGCCACAGACAAGAGAGGTAAACGCTGGTGGATAAAAGAAGAGCTCCGTAGCCCCTTCATGACTGACACAATTTATTCCTGTGTGAGGTTTTTTGTGTTGGAGCTTGCTTCCCGGAGGTGGGATCCAGCAGGTTCTCACAGGTTCCCGAGAGTAGGTTACTGGTTATTTGTGTTTGCCGAGAGGGGGTTACTAATGGGTGATTTTGCCACGTGATTTTTGCCTTAGTTACGCCCCTCCCCTCAGCAGTAGCGCGCAGAACTTGAAGCAGTCTAGCAGGAGGTGCACCCGCGTGCGTGGCAGCCTGCGCCTGCGTGCATTCGTTTCCCGCCCAAGGACTGGCGCAGCGGCTGCGTCCTTGCCACAGCCCCGCCCATGAATGCCCCGCCCCCAGAATGCCCGGCCACGCCCCCAATTGTGCCCCGCCCAGCCCCATTGGCGCTACGCCACAGTTTGAATCCCACCGCCATGGGAACCTGTTACTAAAATGTTTGGATCCCACCAATGTTGCTTCCTTAGATGTGCCGAATGCTGATCGTTCCACCATAAATGCTGTTCTGTTCCTGAGAAAGAAGTAATTGGTTACCGTTGTGGGGCTGGACTGCAGGGTGCGGAGCAGCTTCTCTTGAGTTAAATTAAAAGAACTCTCGTTTTCTACACTCCACTGGGCTGCAGCCGTCAACCACGTACGAGCTGCCGTTGTCCTGCTCCGAAGTGGAGCCGATAAGGATGCCCAGGACCAGCGGGTGAGTGACGCAGTCTCAAAAAGGACGTGGTGCCGTGGGAGGAAGAGCAAGAAATGGGTCACTCAAAAAATCAGGGGGCTACATTGTCTCGATGGTGTTATCTTTCCGAAGGCTACAATGCGGGTAGACGGCTCATTATTTCGGCTGTTTCTCTTTCCCTGCAGGCGCAGGCGCCACTCTTCCTTGCAGCCCAAGAGGGGAGCTACAAAGTGGTTTGCCTCCTCCTACAACACGGTGCCCAGCAGAATGTCCCGGACCACGTGGGCCGCCTGGCAAGAGATGTGGCCCAGGAGCGCCTCCACCATGATATCGTGGCCCTCTTGGACCCGCCCCACCCCTCCCCCCTAACTGGCCAGCCCCCATCACGCAGGCCACGCCCCCACCACAACCGCTCAGCAGCCGACTCCCGCAAATTATCACGGCAGGCCGGCAAATGTCAGCTTCCCCGTCCCAGAAAACGAAATCCCTCTGAAGCGTCTTCCTCCCACCACGTTGCCCACGAGCATATCAGAGGCTGTGCTGCCATCTCCTGAGTGATTCCAACCCCCTCTGGGTGTGGGTGGTTCAGGGGAGGGTGCTGTGGGGCCCAGGGGGCAGCCAACCGAGCCAGGGGTGGGATACTCTGCAGAGAGGTCAGGCAGGGAAGGACTTCAGCGGTCACAGGAAGACGCTAGAAGCTTCCTTGGAGTGGAGGAAGAAGTGCTCTGGTGCCCCTGCATGGAAGAATTAGGACGGCCATGACATCAGAGGAATGTTGGAGAAGAGATCTGATGTCACGCATGATGTCACACGGCAGGAAAGGTGACCGTGCTTATGAATAATGATGCCTCTCCAAAACTGAAGGCTGCACGAAAGGCCTCCTCATCAACTAGATCTGGCTATAGGGAAAGACGAGGGGGCGGTCTCAAGGCAGTGCGTTACGCCACCCCCATTTTTGAGAACTGCCGCTGTTCCTTCCACACTCCTGTGTCTACACTTGGCTTCTGCACTGCGGGTTCCAGTCAGACCAGAGTCCTTTTAAGGAGATGGACCGGGGGTGGATTGAAACCAGGTGACTCCTGTCACCTAGCTGGAAAACGGCCGCATGGTTGTCACTGAGGCATCAACTACACATTATAAAAACCCCTATTGTCCTCTGTATCTGCATGTTCATTATTCCCTGTGTTCCTCTGCCTTTATCTTGTCCGCCAGTCTTCCCTGTGATTGTGTTGCCTTGATGCTTGGTTGTCTATCCACATGTTTTTGACCTGTGCATATCAGCAAGGCAGCAAGAGAACAGTGTCGCCCTCGTGCCAATTTACAAATGTTTTTCTCTGTGGCTTTCAAACCTTTATGAAGAAGAAGAAGAAGAGTTTGGATTTATATCCCCCCTTTCTCTCCTGTAGGAGACTCAAAGGGGCTGACAATCTCCTTGCCCTCCCCCCCTCACAACAAACACCCTGTGAGGTGGGTGGGGCTGAGAGAGCTCCGAGAAGCTGTGACTAGCCCAAGGTCACCCAGCTGGCGTGTGTGGGAGTGCACAGGCTAATCTGAATTCCTCAGAGAAGCCTCCACAACTCAAGCGGCAGAGCAGGGAATCAAACCCGGTTCCTGTGGGGGGGGGGGGGGGTGGGGGGGGGGGGGGGTGGGGGGGGGGGGGGGTGGGGGGGGGGGGGGGTGGGGGGGGGGGGGGGTGGGGGGGGGGGGGGGTGGGGGGGGGGGGGGGTGGGGGGGGGGGGGGGTGGGGGGGGGGGGGGGTGGGGGGGGGGGGGGGTGGGGGGGGGGGGGGGTGGGGGGGGGGGGGGGTGGGGGGGGGGGGGGGTGGGGGGGGGGGGGGGTGGGGGGGGGGGGGGGTGGGGGGGGGGGGGGGTGGGGGGGGGGGGGGGTGGGGGGGGGGGGGGGTGGGGGGGGGGGGGGGTGGGGGGGGGGGGGGGTGGGGGGGGGGGGGGGTGGGGGGGGGGGGGGGTGGGGGGGGGGGGGGGTGGGGGGGGGGGGGGGTGGGGGGGGGGGGGGGTGGGGGGGGGGGGGGGTGGGGGGGGGGGGGGGTGGGGGGGGGGGGGGGTGGGGGGGGGGGGGGGTGGGGGGGGGGGGGGGTGGGGGGGGGGGGGGGTGGGGGGGGGGGGGGGTGGGGGGGGGGGGGGGTGGGGGGGGGGGGGGGTGGGGGGGGGGGGGGGTGGGGGGGGGGGGGGGTGGGGGGGGGGGGGGGTGGGGGGGGGGGGGGGTGGGGGGGGGGGGGGGTGGGGGGGGGGGGGGGTGGGGGGGGGGGGGGGTGGGGGGGGGGGGGGGTGGGGGGGGGGGGGGGTGGGGGGGGGGGGGGGTGGGGGGGGGGGGGGGTGGGGGGGGGGGGGGGTGGGGGGGGGGGGGGGTGGGGGGGGGGGGGGGTGGGGGGGGGGGGGGGTGGGGGGGGGGGGGGGTGGGGGGGGGGGGGGGTGGGGGGGGGGGGGGGTGGGGGGGGGGGGGGGTGGGGGGGGGGGGGGGTGGGGGGGGGGGGGGGTGGGGGGGGGGGGGGGTGGGGGGGGGGGGGGGTGGGGGGGGGGGGGGGTGGGGGGGGGGGGGGGTGGGGGGGGGGGGGGGTGGGGGGGGGGGGGGGTGGGGGGGGGGGGGGGTGGGGGGGGGGGGGGGTGGGGGGGGGGGGGGGTGGGGGGGGGGGGGGGTGGGGGGGGGGGGGGGTGGGGGGGGGGGGGGGTGGGGGGGGGGGGGGGTGGGGGGGGGGGGGGGTGGGGGGGGGGGGGGGTGGGGGGGGGGGGGGGTGGGGGGGGGGGGGGGTGGGGGGGGGGGGGGGTGGGGGGGGGGGGGGGTGGGGGGGGGGGGGGGTGGGGGGGGGGGGGGGTGGGGGGGGGGGGGGGTGGGGGGGGGGGGGGGTGGGGGGGGGGGGGGGTGGGGGGGGGGGGGGGTGGGGGGGGGGGGGGGTGGGGGGGGGGGGGGGTGGGGGGGGGGGGGGGTGGGGGGGGGGGGGGGTGGGGGGGGGGGGGGGTGGGGGGGGGGGGGGGTGGGGGGGGGGGGGGGTGGGGGGGGGGGGGGGTGGGGGGGGGGGGGGGTGGGGGGGGGGGGGGGTGGGGGGGGGGGGGGGTGGGGGGGGGGGGGGGTGGGGGGGGGGGGGGGTGGGGGGGGGGGGGGGTGGGGGGGGGGGGGGGTGGGGGGGGGGGGGGGTGGGGGGGGGGGGGGGTGGGGGGGGGGGGGGGTGGGGGGGGGGGGGGGTGGGGGGGGGGGGGGGTGGGGGGGGGGGGGGGTGGGGGGGGGGGGGGGTGGGGGGGGGGGGGGGTGGGGGGGGGGGGGGGTGGGGGGGGGGGGGGGTGGGGGGGGGGGGGGGTGGGGGGGGGGGGGGGTGGGGGGGGGGGGGGGTGGGGGGGGGGGGGGGTGGGGGGGGGGGGGGGTGGGGGGGGGGGGGGGTGGGGGGGGGGGGGGGTGGGGGGGGGGGGGGGTGGGGGGGGGGGGGGGTGGGGGGGGGGGGGGGTGGGGGGGGGGGGGGGTGGGGGGGGGGGGGGGTGGGGGGGGGGGGGGGTGGGGGGGGGGGGGGGTGGGGGGGGGGGGGGGTGGGGGGGGGGGGGGGTGGGGGGGGGGGGGGGTGGGGGGGGGGGGGGGTGGGGGGGGGGGGGGGTGGGGGGGGGGGGGGGTGGGGGGGGGGGGGGGTGGGGGGGGGGGGGGGTGGGGGGGGGGGGGGGTGGGGGGGGGGGGGGGTGGGGGGGGGGGGGGGTGGGGGGGGGGGGGGGTGGGGGGGGGGGGGGGTGGGGGGGGGGGGGGGTGGGGGGGGGGGGGGGTGGGGGGGGGGGGGGGTGGGGGGGGGGGGGGGTGGGGGGGGGGGGGGGTGGGGGGGGGGGGGGGTGGGGGGGGGGGGGGGTGGGGGGGGGGGGGGGTGGGGGGGGGGGGGGGTGGGGGGGGGGGGGGGTGGGGGGGGGGGGGGGTGGGGGGGGGGGGGGGTGGGGGGGGGGGGGGGTGGGGGGGGGGGGGGGTGGGGGGGGGGGGGGGTGGGGGGGGGGGGGGGTGGGGGGGGGGGGGGGTGGGGGGGGGGGGGGGTGGGGGGGGGGGGGGGTGGGGGGGGGGGGGGGTGGGGGGGGGGGGGGGTGGGGGGGGGGGGGGGTGGGGGGGGGGGGGGGTGGGGGGGGGGGGGGGTGGGGGGGGGGGGGGGTGGGGGGGGGGGGGGGTGGGGGGGGGGGGGGGTGGGGGGGGGGGGGGGTGGGGGGGGGGGGGGGTGGGGGGGGGGGGGGGTGGGGGGGGGGGGGGGTGGGGGGGGGGGGGGGTGGGGGGGGGGGGGGGTGGGGGGGGGGGGGGGTGGGGGGGGGGGGGGGTGGGGGGGGGGGGGGGTGGGGGGGGGGGGGGGTGGGGGGGGGGGGGGGTGGGGGGGGGGGGGGGTGGGGGGGGGGGGGGGTGGGGGGGGGGGGGGGTGGGGGGGGGGGGGGGTGGGGGGGGGGGGGGGTGGGGGGGGGGGGGGGTGGGGGGGGGGGGGGGTGGGGGGGGGGGGGGGTGGGGGGGGGGGGGGGTGGGGGGGGGGGGGGGTGGGGGGGGGGGGGGGTGGGGGGGGGGGGGGGTGGGGGGGGGGGGGGGTGGGGGGGGGGGGGGGTGGGGGGGGGGGGGGGTGGGGGGGGGGGGGGGTGGGGGGGGGGGGGGGTGGGGGGGGGGGGGGGTGGGGGGGGGGGGGGGTGGGGGGGGGGGGGGGTGGGGGGGGGGGGGGGTGGGGGGGGGGGGGGGTGGGGGGGGGGGGGGGTGGGGGGGGGGGGGGGTGGGGGGGGGGGGGGGTGGGGGGGGGGGGGGGTGGGGGGGGGGGGGGGTGGGGGGGGGGGGGGGTGGGGGGGGGGGGGGGTGGGGGGGGGGGGGGGTGGGGGGGGGGGGGGGTGGGGGGGGGGGGGGGTGGGGGGGGGGGGGGGTGGGGGGGGGGGGGGGTGGGGGGGGGGGGGGGTGGGGGGGGGGGGGGGTGGGGGGGGGGGGGGGTGGGGGGGGGGGGGGGTGGGGGGGGGGGGGGGTGGGGGGGGGGGGGGGTGGGGGGGGGGGGGGGTGGGGGGGGGGGGGGGTGGGGGGGGGGGGGGGTGGGGGGGGGGGGGGGTGGGGGGGGGGGGGGGTGGGGGGGGGGGGGGGTGGGGGGGGGGGGGGGTGGGGGGGGGGGGGGGTGGGGGGGGGGGGGGGTGGGGGGGGGGGGGGGTGGGGGGGGGGGGGGGTGGGGGGGGGGGGGGGTGGGGGGGGGGGGGGGTGGGGGGGGGGGGGGGTGGGGGGGGGGGGGGGTGGGGGGGGGGGGGGGTGGGGGGGGGGGGGGGTGGGGGGGGGGGGGGGTGGGGGGGGGGGGGGGTGGGGGGGGGGGGGGGTGGGGGGGGGGGGGGGTGGGGGGGGGGGGGGGTGGGGGGGGGGGGGGGTGGGGGGGGGGGGGGGTGGGGGGGGGGGGGGGTGGGGGGGGGGGGGGGTGGGGGGGGGGGGGGGTGGGGGGGGGGGGGGGTGGGGGGGGGGGGGGGTGGGGGGGGGGGGGGGTGGGGGGGGGGGGGGGTGGGGGGGGGGGGGGGTGGGGGGGGGGGGGGGTGGGGGGGGGGGGGGGTGGGGGGGGGGGGGGGTGGGGGGGGGGGGGGGTGGGGGGGGGGGGGGGTGGGGGGGGGGGGGGGTGGGGGGGGGGGGGGGTGGGGGGGGGGGGGGGTGGGGGGGGGGGGGGGTGGGGGGGGGGGGGGGTGGGGGGGGGGGGGGGTGGGGGGGGGGGGGGGTGGGGGGGGGGGGGGGTGGGGGGGGGGGGGGGTGGGGGGGGGGGGGGGTGGGGGGGGGGGGGGGTGGGGGGGGGGGGGGGTGGGGGGGGGGGGGGGTGGGGGGGGGGGGGGGTGGGGGGGGGGGGGGGTGGGGGGGGGGGGGGGTGGGGGGGGGGGGGGGTGGGGGGGGGGGGGGGTGGGGGGGGGGGGGGGTGGGGGGGGGGGGGGGTGGGGGGGGGGGGGGGTGGGGGGGGGGGGGGGTGGGGGGGGGGGGGGGTGGGGGGGGGGGGGGGTGGGGGGGGGGGGGGGTGGGGGGGGGGGGGGGTGGGGGGGGGGGGGGGTGGGGGGGGGGGGGGGTGGGGGGGGGGGGGGGTGGGGGGGGGGGGGGGTGGGGGGGGGGGGGGGTGGGGGGGGGGGGGGGTGGGGGGGGGGGGGGGTGGGGGGGGGGGGGGGTGGGGGGGGGGGGGGGTGGGGGGGGGGGGGGGTGGGGGGGGGGGGGGGTGGGGGGGGGGGGGGGTGGGGGGGGGGGGGGGTGGGGGGGGGGGGGGGTGGGGGGGGGGGGGGGTGGGGGGGGGGGGGGGTGGGGGGGGGGGGGGGTGGGGGGGGGGGGGGGTGGGGGGGGGGGGGGGTGGGGGGGGGGGGGGGTGGGGGGGGGGGGGGGTGGGGGGGGGGGGGGGTGGGGGGGGGGGGGGGTGGGGGGGGGGGGGGGTGGGGGGGGGGGGGGGTGGGGGGGGGGGGGGGTGGGGGGGGGGGGGGGTGGGGGGGGGGGGGGGTGGGGGGGGGGGGGGGTGGGGGGGGGGGGGGGTGGGGGGGGGGGGGGGTGGGGGGGGGGGGGGGTGGGGGGGGGGGGGGGTGGGGGGGGGGGGGGGTGGGGGGGGGGGGGGGTGGGGGGGGGGGGGGGTGGGGGGGGGGGGGGGTGGGGGGGGGGGGGGGTGGGGGGGGGGGGGGGTGGGGGGGGGGGGGGGTGGGGGGGGGGGGGGGTGGGGGGGGGGGGGGGTGGGGGGGGGGGGGGGTGGGGGGGGGGGGGGGTGGGGGGGGGGGGGGGTGGGGGGGGGGGGGGGTGGGGGGGGGGGGGGGTGGGGGGGGGGGGGGGTGGGGGGGGGGGGGGGTGGGGGGGGGGGGGGGTGGGGGGGGGGGGGGGTGGGGGGGGGGGGGGGTGGGGGGGGGGGGGGGTGGGGGGGGGGGGGGGTGGGGGGGGGGGGGGGTGGGGGGGGGGGGGGGTGGGGGGGGGGGGGGGTGGGGGGGGGGGGGGGTGGGGGGGGGGGGGGGTGGGGGGGGGGGGGGGTGGGGGGGGGGGGGGGTGGGGGGGGGGGGGGGTGGGGGGGGGGGGGGGTGGGGGGGGGGGGGGGTGGGGGGGGGGGGGGGTGGGGGGGGGGGGGGGTGGGGGGGGGGGGGGGTGGGGGGGGGGGGGGGTGGGGGGGGGGGGGGGTGGGGGGGGGGGGGGGTGGGGGGGGGGGGGGGTGGGGGGGGGGGGGGGTGGGGGGGGGGGGGGGTGGGGGGGGGGGGGGGTGGGGGGGGGGGGGGGTGGGGGGGGGGGGGGGTGGGGGGGGGGGGGGGTGGGGGGGGGGGGGGGTGGGGGGGGGGGGGGGTGGGGGGGGGGGGGGGTGGGGGGGGGGGGGGGTGGGGGGGGGGGGGGGTGGGGGGGGGGGGGGGTGGGGGGGGGGGGGGGTGGGGGGGGGGGGGGGTGGGGGGGGGGGGGGGTGGGGGGGGGGGGGGGTGGGGGGGGGGGGGGGTGGGGGGGGGGGGGGGTGGGGGGGGGGGGGGGTGGGGGGGGGGGGGGGTGGGGGGGGGGGGGGGTGGGGGGGGGGGGGGGTGGGGGGGGGGGGGGGTGGGGGGGGGGGGGGGTGGGGGGGGGGGGGGGTGGGGGGGGGGGGGGGTGGGGGGGGGGGGGGGTGGGGGGGGGGGGGGGTGGGGGGGGGGGGGGGTGGGGGGGGGGGGGGGTGGGGGGGGGGGGGGGTGGGGGGGGGGGGGGGTGGGGGGGGGGGGGGGTGGGGGGGGGGGGGGGTGGGGGGGGGGGGGGGTGGGGGGGGGGGGGGGTGGGGGGGGGGGGGGGTGGGGGGGGGGGGGGGTGGGGGGGGGGGGGGGTGGGGGGGGGGGGGGGTGGGGGGGGGGGGGGGTGGGGGGGGGGGGGGGTGGGGGGGGGGGGGGGTGGGGGGGGGGGGGGGTGGGGGGGGGGGGGGGTGGGGGGGGGGGGGGGTGGGGGGGGGGGGGGGTGGGGGGGGGGGGGGGTGGGGGGGGGGGGGGGTGGGGGGGGGGGGGGGTGGGGGGGGGGGGGGGTGGGGGGGGGGGGGGGTGGGGGGGGGGGGGGGTGGGGGGGGGGGGGGGTGGGGGGGGGGGGGGGTGGGGGGGGGGGGGGGTGGGGGGGGGGGGGGGTGGGGGGGGGGGGGGGTGGGGGGGGGGGGGGGTGGGGGGGGGGGGGGGTGGGGGGGGGGGGGGGTGGGGGGGGGGGGGGGTGGGGGGGGGGGGGGGTGGGGGGGGGGGGGGGTGGGGGGGGGGGGGGGTGGGGGGGGGGGGGGGTGGGGGGGGGGGGGGGTGGGGGGGGGGGGGGGTGGGGGGGGGGGGGGGTGGGGGGGGGGGGGGGTGGGGGGGGGGGGGGGTGGGGGGGGGGGGGGGTGGGGGGGGGGGGGGGTGGGGGGGGGGGGGGGTGGGGGGGGGGGGGGGTGGGGGGGGGGGGGGGTGGGGGGGGGGGGGGGTGGGGGGGGGGGGGGGTGGGGGGGGGGGGGGGTGGGGGGGGGGGGGGGTGGGGGGGGGGGGGGGTGGGGGGGGGGGGGGGTGGGGGGGGGGGGGGGTGGGGGGGGGGGGGGGTGGGGGGGGGGGGGGGTGGGGGGGGGGGGGGGTGGGGGGGGGGGGGGGTGGGGGGGGGGGGGGGTGGGGGGGGGGGGGGGTGGGGGGGGGGGGGGGTGGGGGGGGGGGGGGGTGGGGGGGGGGGGGGGTGGGGGGGGGGGGGGGTGGGGGGGGGGGGGGGTGGGGGGGGGGGGGGGTGGGGGGGGGGGGGGGTGGGGGGGGGGGGGGGTGGGGGGGGGGGGGGGTGGGGGGGGGGGGGGGTGGGGGGGGGGGGGGGTGGGGGGGGGGGGGGGTGGGGGGGGGGGGGGGTGGGGGGGGGGGGGGGTGGGGGGGGGGGGGGGTGGGGGGGGGGGGGGGTGGGGGGGGGGGGGGGTGGGGGGGGGGGGGGGTGGGGGGGGGGGGGGGTGGGGGGGGGGGGGGGTGGGGGGGGGGGGGGGTGGGGGGGGGGGGGGGTGGGGGGGGGGGGGGGTGGGGGGGGGGGGGGGTGGGGGGGGGGGGGGGTGGGGGGGGGGGGGGGTGGGGGGGGGGGGGGGTGGGGGGGGGGGGGGGTGGGGGGGGGGGGGGGTGGGGGGGGGGGGGGGTGGGGGGGGGGGGGGGTGGGGGGGGGGGGGGGTGGGGGGGGGGGGGGGTGGGGGGGGGGGGGGGTGGGGGGGGGGGGGGGTGGGGGGGGGGGGGGGTGGGGGGGGGGGGGGGTGGGGGGGGGGGGGGGTGGGGGGGGGGGGGGGTGGGGGGGGGGGGGGGTGGGGGGGGGGGGGGGTGGGGGGGGGGGGGGGTGGGGGGGGGGGGGGGTGGGGGGGGGGGGGGGTGGGGGGGGGGGGGGGTGGGGGGGGGGGGGGGTGGGGGGGGGGGGGGGTGGGGGGGGGGGGGGGTGGGGGGGGGGGGGGGTGGGGGGGGGGGGGGGTGGGGGGGGGGGGGGGTGGGGGGGGGGGGGGGTGGGGGGGGGGGGGGGTGGGGGGGGGGGGGGGTGGGGGGGGGGGGGGGTGGGGGGGGGGGGGGGTGGGGGGGGGGGGGGGTGGGGGGGGGGGGGGGTGGGGGGGGGGGGGGGTGGGGGGGGGGGGGGGTGGGGGGGGGGGGGGGTGGGGGGGGGGGGGGGTGGGGGGGGGGGGGGGTGGGGGGGGGGGGGGGTGGGGGGGGGGGGGGGTGGGGGGGGGGGGGGGTGGGGGGGGGGGGGGGTGGGGGGGGGGGGGGGTGGGGGGGGGGGGGGGTGGGGGGGGGGGGGGGTGGGGGGGGGGGGGGGTGGGGGGGGGGGGGGGTGGGGGGGGGGGGGGGTGGGGGGGGGGGGGGGTGGGGGGGGGGGGGGGTGGGGGGGGGGGGGGGTGGGGGGGGGGGGGGGTGGGGGGGGGGGGGGGTGGGGGGGGGGGGGGGTGGGGGGGGGGGGGGGTGGGGGGGGGGGGGGGTGGGGGGGGGGGGGGGTGGGGGGGGGGGGGGGTGGGGGGGGGGGGGGGTGGGGGGGGGGGGGGGTGGGGGGGGGGGGGGGTGGGGGGGGGGGGGGGTGGGGGGGGGGGGGGGTGGGGGGGGGGGGGGGTGGGGGGGGGGGGGGGTGGGGGGGGGGGGGGGTGGGGGGGGGGGGGGGTGGGGGGGGGGGGGGGTGGGGGGGGGGGGGGGTGGGGGGGGGGGGGGGTGGGGGGGGGGGGGGGTGGGGGGGGGGGGGGGTGGGGGGGGGGGGGGGTGGGGGGGGGGGGGGGTGGGGGGGGGGGGGGGTGGGGGGGGGGGGGGGTGGGGGGGGGGGGGGGTGGGGGGGGGGGGGGGTGGGGGGGGGGGGGGGTGGGGGGGGGGGGGGGTGGGGGGGGGGGGGGGTGGGGGGGGGGGGGGGTGGGGGGGGGGGGGGGTGGGGGGGGGGGGGGGTGGGGGGGGGGGGGGGTGGGGGGGGGGGGGGGTGGGGGGGGGGGGGGGTGGGGGGGGGGGGGGGTGGGGGGGGGGGGGGGTGGGGGGGGGGGGGGGTGGGGGGGGGGGGGGGTGGGGGGGGGGGGGGGTGGGGGGGGGGGGGGGTGGGGGGGGGGGGGGGTGGGGGGGGGGGGGGGTGGGGGGGGGGGGGGGTGGGGGGGGGGGGGGGTGGGGGGGGGGGGGGGTGGGGGGGGGGGGGGGTGGGGGGGGGGGGGGGTGGGGGGGGGGGGGGGTGGGGGGGGGGGGGGGTGGGGGGGGGGGGGGGTGGGGGGGGGGGGGGGTGGGGGGGGGGGGGGGTGGGGGGGGGGGGGGGTGGGGGGGGGGGGGGGTGGGGGGGGGGGGGGGTGGGGGGGGGGGGGGGTGGGGGGGGGGGGGGGTGGGGGGGGGGGGGGGTGGGGGGGGGGGGGGGTGGGGGGGGGGGGGGGTGGGGGGGGGGGGGGGTGGGGGGGGGGGGGGGTGGGGGGGGGGGGGGGTGGGGGGGGGGGGGGGTGGGGGGGGGGGGGGGTGGGGGGGGGGGGGGGTGGGGGGGGGGGGGGGTGGGGGGGGGGGGGGGTGGGGGGGGGGGGGGGTGGGGGGGGGGGGGGGTGGGGGGGGGGGGGGGTGGGGGGGGGGGGGGGTGGGGGGGGGGGGGGGTGGGGGGGGGGGGGGGTGGGGGGGGGGGGGGGTGGGGGGGGGGGGGGGTGGGGGGGGGGGGGGGTGGGGGGGGGGGGGGGTGGGGGGGGGGGGGGGTGGGGGGGGGGGGGGGTGGGGGGGGGGGGGGGTGGGGGGGGGGGGGGGTGGGGGGGGGGGGGGGTGGGGGGGGGGGGGGGTGGGGGGGGGGGGGGGTGGGGGGGGGGGGGGGTGGGGGGGGGGGGGGGTGGGGGGGGGGGGGGGTGGGGGGGGGGGGGGGTGGGGGGGGGGGGGGGTGGGGGGGGGGGGGGGTGGGGGGGGGGGGGGGTGGGGGGGGGGGGGGGTGGGGGGGGGGGGGGGTGGGGGGGGGGGGGGGTGGGGGGGGGGGGGGGTGGGGGGGGGGGGGGGTGGGGGGGGGGGGGGGTGGGGGGGGGGGGGGGTGGGGGGGGGGGGGGGTGGGGGGGGGGGGGGGTGGGGGGGGGGGGGGGTGGGGGGGGGGGGGGGTGGGGGGGGGGGGGGGTGGGGGGGGGGGGGGGTGGGGGGGGGGGGGGGTGGGGGGGGGGGGGGGTGGGGGGGGGGGGGGGTGGGGGGGGGGGGGGGTGGGGGGGGGGGGGGGTGGGGGGGGGGGGGGGTGGGGGGGGGGGGGGGTGGGGGGGGGGGGGGGTGGGGGGGGGGGGGAACAAGAAGAAACTGATAAAATGCAAAGAAACCAAGAAGAAACTGATAAAATGCAAACAACAAAGAAAACAAGAAGAAACTGATAAAATGCAAAGAAACCAAAAAGAAACTAATAAAATGCAAAGAAACCAAAAAGAAACTGATAAAATGCAAACAAAACTAACACAAAACAACAAAACAGCAAAACAACTCCTCCTTCAACTCCTCCTCCACCAACCACAAACAACCACCACCAACTCCTTCGCCTCTCATACACCCACAGAGCTCACCAACCGACCAGGGGTCCAGAGGACCAGCAGGGGGTGATGTCACTAAGGAGGGTGTGCCCTGTCGCTTAGCAACCGGGCTCCACCTGCCTGGCTTTTCCTCTCCCCCCCAGCCATGTGGGGGGGCTTTGGGGGCAGGAGGGATCTAGCCATTAGGGGGCGGGAGGGGGAGAGGCGGCCAGATCTCCACCCAGCACAGATCCGGAGTTGTTGAATGAGACCTTCCTTTAGGCCGTCCAAGCCCACAGTACAAAGCACAGGCCACTTGGCATCAGCAGGATCAGAGGCCCCCAACAGAGCAGACCATTCTGCTCTTCTTCCAAGCTTGGGGGGGAAAGAGGCCTTTTGGCCTGGCCCTGAAGGCATGCGAAGAAGGCAGCCGAGACTCATGGGGGTGTCGTCGAAAGATGGGGTGCCGCCCCTGAAGAAGCGCTGTTTCTAGTCCTCACCCAGCTCACTTCTCACAGGCCGGGGCTGTGGGGCAGGGGTGGGGCAGAGCATAGACAGCAAGGCTTGAGAGGCAGACTTGCAAGAGCTCCACACGGGCCCCAGAGAACCGCTGCCAGTCAATGATGGCCTTGGGGGGACCAGTGGCCCCACTCCTTAGGGGTTCCTGCTTGTGCTTGGGACTTCAGCCCTGCCCAGTGGCTCTGGCCCCGCAGAACTGGGTCTCCGGGAACTCAGGAATGGCTGCTTCCTGGAACTTCAGCTATCCCTTCTCATGGGCAACATGGCCGGTTTTCTGCTACTTGTCCCCAGTGAAACTGGATCTTGATTTTGTCTCTGTGTTGCTTTGGGGGAGGATTTGAAGGGCTGTATTTCCTTGAATGGTTAGCAAAAAGATTAGAACTTTGCCGTTTTTCTTTCATGCCCTCCATAAACATTGACCTGGCTACAACCCCAATGGTTGTCTTGGGCTTTGAGATGATAGAATCATCAGAGTTGGCAGAGACCACAACTACCCTCGTGTCCAACCCCCTGCCATGCACAGAGACGCTATCAGAGCACTCCTGGCAGATGGCCATCCCGTTTCTTTTGGAAAACCTCCCAAGAAGAAGAGTCCGCCACCGTCTGAGTCAGAGTTTTCCACTGTTGAACAGCCCTTGCTGTCAAGAAGTCCCTCCAAATGTTTAAGTGGGATCTCTTTTCTCACCATTTGAACCCACTCATCTGTGTCTCAGTCTCTGGAGTTGCAGAAGACAAGCTTGTTCCAGATGAGTGGTGGCGAACCTATGGCACGGGTGCCAGAGGTGGCACTCAGAGCCCTCTCTGTGGGCACACGCAAACAGAGTGCCCCCCCCCATCTAGGCTGGCCTGGGCCGCTGGGCCCGATTATTAGCATTAAACCCAAGACCAAGTTTTGGGGAAGATGTGTAGGTAACCCTGTCAAGCGCTGGGTTTGCTTGAGCAAAGAAATGCAGCATAGAAATATTTGAATGAATAAATAAAAGTGTGATCTGTGAGTTCTGAAAATACCTCTGAATCAAATTGTAAAACACCCAAATTTTCAAATCCTGATATTTAGATCCCTGTTCTTTTCCTGAGAGGGCTCACTTTAGAAGCACACGTGCAGCTTAATTTCTAAAAATGGAACACTTCAGCCACATTGCATATCAAAGAGGAAGGAAGCGACAGTCCCAGGAAATCTTTGCAAAGTAAACCCGGTGGAGAGCAAGTGACTGGGCCAGAGCCAGAAATACTCTCATGATCTGCCCATTTCTGGTTTGATCCTGCCATGTCTCCCGCCCGGAATGTGGGATCCTTTACTCATCCCCCCCCCCCCCTTTTCATCACTGTGAGTGGATGTACTTCCTCACTCTTTGTAGTTTTGCTCCCTGTAAGAAACAATCCGGACAAAGTTGGTGAAGCAGGTAACAAAGCTTTTATTGGTTCTCGGTCTTGCAAGCCCGGGTGCCCTCTCAGTGAGAGACACACAGTTCCCTGGCTGTGCAGCAGCTTATATTTCCATTTTAGGACCACCCAATCCCTCCCTCTCATCTCCATTGGCAGGAGATAAGAGGGCTTAGCCTATTACAATTCATCTGGACATATTATGTCATATACCAGGTGGCATCTCCTCCAATTAATATTTCTTTATATGGTCAATTCCTGCAATTAGTGTCAACCCTGTCAGTATCTTCATGATATATTTTCTTTCTGTTAGGACATTGTAGGTTCATCCAAAGGTTGCTTATCAGCAGGTGCCTCTCTTGACCCAGGCCTACTAATTGGAACTTGGATCCTGTCCCACCTTCCTATAACTATTGAATCCGGGCTTCAGCAGCATCTTAAAATGTTTCTTTATAAGATTTAAGTCAAAATATTGGATTAAACTGGTAGCTATC
Organism: Sphaerodactylus townsendi; assembly: GCF_021028975.2. Taxonomy (NCBI): domain Eukaryota; kingdom Metazoa; phylum Chordata; class Lepidosauria; order Squamata; family Sphaerodactylidae; genus Sphaerodactylus; species Sphaerodactylus townsendi. Next base: position 40,136,962 of record NC_059439.1, on the reverse strand, counting down.
GGTCTAAAAGGCTTAATCGGATTTCTCAATAGAGTTTCTGCGGGCCAGCTAGCATCTAGGGCCCTCTCTAAAGGAGCAAACTGCCTTATGAACTGAGAAAAAGACATTTTCTTTGGCTATATCAAAGAGTTATACAAAGATTTTCATAAAGCATGCTCAAAATACATAAATTCTTTAAGTTCCATTACTTAGTTACAATATAGAAGCATTTTAAACATAAAAATGTATTATGAACTTTCCCCTACTAAACTCTTAAACCCTTTTTCCTGCCAGCTCATTAGAGCAAGTATACAGACACGCACACGTTATCGTTACACTCCCTTTTTCTACTAACGGACTTCAAAGAAGGAGATATGACAGTCAAGCCATTAATCTCTCCTTCTGTTCCAATTAGTATCGTTCAGGTGGGATATGATCTCAGAGCAGGTGTGCTTTATCCCAATTAGCCAACAACAAACTTTAAGACTTCTATCTGCTGCCAAGGTCACTATGCTCCCTTCTTGACGGACTTCAAAAGAGGAGACATGATAACCGTGGAGTCAACTGGACTTCTAACATCTTTAAAGTGAACTTTATATGAACTCTACATAAACTTTTATAAAGCTAAATTATAGTGAGTGTTTAACAACCTTTGTATTTTCTGTGAAGGCTATATTCTTTGTGTGTGCACTAAAATATGTTTATCTGTGAAAATACTTATTATAGTCTTACATTTTAGGAAAACACTTAATAATACCTTCTTTGTGTAAAAGCAACATTTTGCCATCTCTCACACTCCCCGAGTAATACCTTATCAATAAGATACTTCCTGTTGTAGTTCTGTGAGTGGGGAGGAATGTAGGTTTTTATGGCTCTGGGAAAGGTTGCATCATGTCTGGACTGCAGCGTGAGAGGGGTGCTATCCCCCCCCCCTTGGAAACTGGTAGTCAGGGGTGGCGTTAAGTGACAGGGGGCATCACGGGGGGGGGGGTATAATGGAGGGCGCTTTGCTGCTGATGCTTCAGTTCCGGCAACAGAGGTCCAAATGCTTATTCCTGATGCTGCACACAGAGTCCGGGGGGGGGGGGGGGGGGGCAGAAACACATAAGTTGAAATGTTAAGTTTTTAAGGTACCACTATTAGAGTTTTGTTTTGGGACCACAGACCAGCACAGCTACTACGCCTTTGCAGCGGTGGACAAGCTCAGCCCAGCCAATTCTTTCCGCCAAGCCAAGCCAGGGTTCGAACCGAGGTCCCCAGTCTAGCGTTGCCAGCTCTTGGAGATTTGGGGTGTGGAAGCTATGAAGGGGAAGGGAGGGCTGAGGAGAGGAGGGACTTCAGGGCGGAATAACGCCACAAAGCCCGCTTCCCAAAGTGCCTATTAATAATAATAATAATAATAATAATGATGATGATGATGATGATGATGATGATAATAATAATAATATGCATTTATTAATAATAGCCACATTTTATGAATAATTATTAATAACTATTAATAACTATAATAACTATTAATAATACCTATTAATAATAATACGCCATAAAGCCCGCTTCTCAAAGCACCTAAATAATAATAACAACAACAACAACACATTTTATTAATAATATGCCATATTTTATTAATAATAATTAATAATAATATGCTTTTATTGTCACGAAATTACAATTTCTGCAAGGTAACTGCTCTCCAGCCACCGCCTGGAGGTTGGCAAGCCCACTCTGCCGCGTTCAGCCCTGACAGGCGCGCCTCTTGCCCCCCCCCCCCCCCCCCCCCCCCCCCACCCCCCCCCCCCCCCCCCCCCCCCCCTGCAAAAGCAGACCCCCCGCCCGCCGGGCTCCCTTCAGGGAATCCACGTGGACCCGGAGAGCCAATCACAAAGAGCGAGGAAAGAGGCGGGATTGGCTGAGAAGGAGCTTGGATTTGCATCGATGAAGTCACCCCAAGAGAAAGGGGTGGGCGTGGGCGGGGCACCGCTTCTGCCCCGCCTATTCTCCTCTCATTGGAGGAGAGGGTCGGAGGAGGCGTGGGGGAGCAATTCGGAGGCGTGGTTCCAGGGAGAAAGAGGCCGGCTGATTGGGCAGTGGGCAAAGAGCGGGGCGGGGCCAGCGGCCTGTCTCCCCTCCCCCAGTTCTCCGTCGACATCTGTCCAGAGGCGCGGAGGAGGCCGGAAGGAGCCGCGTGGGACCCCCCCTCTTCCTGCCCCGCAGGTAGTTTCCCCCCACCTTTGACCCTGCCCCTCCCTTGAACTTTGACCCTCCCGCGAGGCGAAGCACCCCCCCTCCCTCCCTCTGCCCGCCGGAGCGACTCTCGCCCTTCCGCGGAGCCTTCTCCTTTCTCGGGTTTCTCCCCCGCTTACCAGACGAGACCTACAACAGCCCTGCGAGGTAGGCCAGGCTCTGAGGCGCTCATGGGGGGTTTGTTTTCACAACACGCCCCCTGCCAGGTAGGCTAGCGTAAGAGAGAGGGACTCCACCTGCAGGCACAGGGAATGGTTCTATATGCACCTTGGCTGTGGTTTACCTGGACAAGGCGTGACGGTGTTACAGGAATGGATCAGTTCCCTTGTATGTGGTGTCCTGCTGAGCTGCATGAATTAGCCTGGAACAGAGGTGTCAAACTCGTGGCCCTCCAGATGTTGTGGACTACAGTTCCCATAATCCCCTGCCAGCACGATGCTGGCATGGGGATGATGGGAACTGTAGTCCATGACATCTAGAGGGCTGCGAGTTTGACACCTGTGGCCTGGAAGCCAGCATGCAGTCGCTGAAGAGGGTCCCCCAGACCCCTTGCTAGAGGCAGGCGCGGGGCGGAGGGGGCGGCGGTGGCTGTGCTCCTGAGCCTGGAGGCTCTGTGGCCGTGGAGGCGGGCAGACAGGAAGAGCCCAGTCCCCAGCCTACGAGGCTCAGCAGGCGGTCTCTGCCCCCCCCCCCCCCCATCTTGCAGCGCTGATGTTACAGGCTCTTTTGATTTTGGGGGTGAGTCATTGGCGCTCCCTCCTCTCCCATGCAAAATGTTTGGCCGAGTGACAGCTGAGGCAGGAGGGCCTCGCAGTGCGGGGGCGGAGGGCCGAAGGAATGCTGCTGTCGAGAACAGTTTCCTAATCAGTCCTCTGGGCCGCCGTTTCTTCAGGAAAAGAAAACTAGAACAGCCAGGTCCCGGAAGAGTGCTGAGACCTGACCGTCCTGCATCCCCCCGTCCTTTCCCCCCTTACAAAGAATCTTTGTGCTGGAAATACTGACGGCATAATTCACTCTCGGGTGCCACCCTGCCATAGAATGCTAGAGCTGGAGGAGACCCCAAAGGCCATCAAGTCCAAAAACCATTTCAATGCAGGAACACACCATCAAAGCACTCCTGACATGTGGCCACCCAGCCTCTCTTTAAAAACCTCCAAAGAAGGAGACTCCACCACACTCCAGGGTAGTGCATCAGACTGTCACGCAACCCTTGCTGTCAGGAAGGCTTTCCTGATGTTCAGGTGGAATCTCTTTTCCTGCACCTTGAACCCATGACTCCTGGTCCTAGTCCCTGGAGCAGCAGAAAACAAGCTTGCTCCCTCACCGACATGACATCCCTTCAAATATCTAAACAGGGCTATCATGTCACCTCTTCACCTTCCTTTCTCCAGACTAAACATCCCCAGCTCCCTAAGTCTCTCCTCATAGGGCATGGAGTCCAGACCTTTTACCATTTTGGTTACCTGGACCTGATCCAGCTTGTCAATTTCCTTCTTGAATTGCGGTGCCCAGAACTGTACACAATATTCCAGCGGAGGTTTGATCAACGCAGAATAGAAAGGTACTAAGGAGCAGCAGTGGCGTAGGAGGTTAAGAGCTCGTGCATCTAATCTGGAGGAACCGGGTTTGATTCCCAGCTCTGCCGCCTGAGCTGTGGAGGCTTATCTGGGGAATTCAGATTAGCCTGTGCACTCCCACACACGCCAGCTGCGTGACCTTGGGCTAGTCACAGCTTCTCGGAGCTCTCTCAGCCCCACCCACCTCACAGGGTGTTTGTTGTGAGGGGGGAAGGGCAAGGAGATTGTCAGCCCCTTTGAGTCTCCTGCAGGAGAGAAAGGGGGGATATAAATCCAAACTCTTCCTCCTCCTCCTCCTCCTCTTCTTCTTCTACTACTACTTCTACTACTACTTCTACTACTACTACTACTAAGTCCATCTATTCTAGACAGTATACTCCTCTTGATGCAGCCCAGAATTGCATTGGCTTTCTTGGCTGCTGCGTCACACTGCTGACTCATATTTAGTTTATGGTCCACTAAGACTCCCAGATCCCTTTCACATGTTGTGTTGTCAAGCCAGATGCCACCCATCTTAAATCTTTGCACTTCACTTTTTCCACCTAAGTGTAGTATCCTACATTTATCTCTGTTGAAATTCATTTTGTTTGTTTTGGCCCAGTTCTCTCATCTGTCCAGGTCATTTTGAATTCTGACTCTTTCCCCCAGGGTATTAGCTACCCCCTCCTAATTTGGTGTCCTCTGCAAATTTGATTAACATGCCCTCTATGCCATAATCCAAGTCATTGATAAAAAATATTGAATAGCACTGGACCCGGGACAGAACTCTGTGGCCCCCCACTAGTCACTTCTTTCCAGGATGAAGATGAGCCATTAATTAGCACCCATTGGGTTCAGTCAGTCAACCAATTATGAATCCATCTAACAGTAACATTGTCTAGTCCACATTTCACTAGCTTACTTGTGAGAATATTATAGGGCACCTTGCCAGCTCCAAGGTGGGAAATATTTGGTGATTTGGGAGGGTGAGGCCTCGGGGGAGGGGGGAGTTTGGGGAGGGGTCTCAGTGGAGTCCATGTCCATGGACTCCACCCCTCCAAAGCCGTCATCCTACCTTGGTCATGTGGAGGCTGGCAACTCAACTCCCTGCCCCTAACCTTTCCTGTAGGATTTTCCGGTACAGTTTGCCTGTCAGCGTGTTTGTGCAAATAGCTGAGACTTTCAAAAGCTCCCGTGGAAATAAATGCTGTCGGCCTCTAAGGACCTCTTGTTTTCTCGAAGGACCTCTTGTTTTCTTTTGGTGCGGCTGCTCCTTTGCAGCAGCTCCTCAGCCGGGCTGCCTGGGGTCGGGACTGACCGGGACTCCAGCAGGGTCCCCTTTATGCTGAAGCTGTGAGAGTTGACCCCTCTTCAGACCCACCCCCCACCCCCTGCAATTCCATGAAACATCCCGCCCCCGCAAATGCTAATTTTGTCCCACCGGGCGCTTGGAATTCAGCCGTCCGCGGCCAACAGCTGGTGGCGCTCGCTGAAAAGTGAGAGTTTCTGCTTCCTTGAGGTTTCTTTTTCCATTCCACGTCCCCTGTTGGGGTCCCTTGTTTGCTTTCGCCCGCCTGTCTTGTTTCTCTGGTTGCAGCTGCCCCTCTCTGCATATTGTGGCCTGCTGTTCAATCCTGCCTGTCGGAGCTCTTCGAGGCTTCTCCTCCTCTCTGGGAAACTGAAAGTGCTTCGGGATGCCTGCTTGTTTCAGCTGCTTTCATTGCTTTGAGCTGCCCTCCTCCTCCTCCTCCTCCTCCTCCTCCTCCTCCTCTGGGTTTCAGATGGCTCCCCCTCCCTGCCAGATGGATTTGGGTGGGAGTGGTCCTGTGCAGGGCTTCTTGAAGGCACTTCCTCAAAATGGCTTTCTGAATCCAGCCGAAGCTCCATCTGAGCTCCTTTCTTCTGCCTGTGGCCAGCTGGGGGGGAGGACGAAGCAGAGCAGAGCCGCCTCTGGTTGTCGCCAGCTTTTGGGGCACATTTCAGCCTCTGGTGAGACAGGCAGCCACGGGCGTTGGTTTGCTGTTTGGTTGTACGCACACAACCTTGAGGAAGAAGAAGAAGAAGATAAGGGTGTCTAGCATTTATAGTGCTCTTTGTTATTATAAGGGCCAGATATGACATAAATGTGACTAGGTCAGGCTGGGGCTGGGCGTGTGTGTGTGGGGCTGCCTCAGCTGGCCCCAGAACAGCAGCTGGGGTGGGGGAGATCAGGCTTGGACTGGGGAGCCTGCAGCAGCATGGGGGGACTGCCTTGAGAGGGCTTATCAGGGCCACCCCCCCAAATCTGGCCCTGGGTTGCGTGTTTGGCCCCCCTGCTTTGGGCATTCAAAGTGGTGGAGTCTCCTTCTGTGGAGGTTTTTAAGCAGAGGCTGAGTGACCATCTATCTGTCAGAGGTGCTTTGAGTATGCGTTCCTTCATGGCCGGGGGTTGGACTGGATGGCCCTTGGGGGTCTCTTCCAACTTCACGATTCTGTGAAAGCATTCAGTGGAGTTTCTCTGTCACCTTTTCCAACTGTGCCGTGAAGGGGAGGGTAAAACAGCTTGCCTGAGTCACGGAGGTCAGCCTTCTTTGCCCCACTTGCCTCTCTCAGTGGGAGGAAAACGTGGCTGCTCTGGGGGGGGGAGGAGGGGGGGCAGAGCTTTGGTTGGGCTAGAATTACTGACAGCTCTCTGTGAAAATGGGGTGGGCTCTGTTGCCACGGCAACATGTCCGATGGAACCCCTTCTCGGATTTCTTGCTGGGCAGCAAGGGCAACCACCTTCCGATTTGGACTTTTGCACAATGAAGAAAGCCTCAGTTTCTTGCAGTGGACGTGGCAGGGAAGAGCCCCCCCCCCCGCCCCCCGGTGGGCCATATTGTCATTCCCACGAGGCAGTATGAACTAGTGGAGGAAGAGTGGAGTTAGACTTGCTAGACTGCAGTTCCTGTTGTGGCGGCCATGAACTTGGCTGTAGGAGCCGGGCCACCACTGGGCGAGTTGGTTTCACTTCTGAGGCCCGACTTCCCTTCTGCGTGTTTGCAGAGGGCCTGTCTGGAAATATCCGAGGCTGCTGGCAGGCGGCTGGCGGCTGGAAAGGATCCCCGTTAACACCCAGATTAGATCTGTTTGCTCTGCATCTGGCCCAGGGGAAGAGGTGAGCTTACCTGCCCGGAGAGCATTGTTTGTGTCGGGAACTGCTAGGACGTGGGTGTGCTTTACAGGAATCGGCCGGGCGGCAGGACGCAGCAGAAGCAGGCCTTCAGTCAGGGCCTGGGGGTTGGTGAAAAGTGGCAGAGCAGCCTTGCGTGCCAGAAGGGAAGTCGGAGAGAGACGAGAGCTCGGAGCAATAAAAGCAGCACGTTCAGGTTTGACGGTCAGAGGTCCGTGGGGGGGTGAAAGCAGCTGAGCAGAGAACGGTGAGGCAGGAAGAGAACTAGGAACAGGACCCTACACGGATGCAGGTGGACCCTACCAATTGCCGTGGAGGAGGAGGGGGGACTGGCGTTTGTTTCTGGATTGAATCTGGTGTGTGTCCACATTAATGGTGGCTCCCAGCTGTCCCTTGAAGCTTTTAAACTTTCCAGCGAAACTCTGGCCTGGTGCCGTACATTCAAGTTTTGGGCCAGGATTTGTTTTAATCGAGATGAACTGGACTATACATCCCAGGGACGCTCCATCCTCCACACAGCCCAGTGGTGGGTTAAAATCGAAGCCAAACTCAATGAGTTGGGCATTTCCTTGGAGGACCTGCTAATGTTAACAGAGTAGGAGGTCCATGGGGCTATCAAGAAGAGACTTTTTGACAGAGAGTTTCAACAGATGCTAGAGGAAGCTAATGAAACCTGTTCCCCGATCTCTCTGGGAATACCTGTGGATAGATTAATTGTAGCCTGGTACCTTTATCTCCTGGTTGAGGCCCAGTGGCGTAGAGCAATCACCTTAGCTAGGTATAATGCCCTGCCTTCTTCCTTTAGCCTTGGATGCCACCTTGGAATTCCACATAAAGAAAGGAAATGCCCGTGTGGCATGGGTTCTGTGGAAGCAGTATCTCATATGCTGTTGGATTGTCCCTTTTTATGAGATAGGTAGGAAGAAGCACATAATCCCCTTCCTGCATGGAAGTGAAGGCATTACAGATAAACAGAAGGTTATATATCTTTTAAACAGCCACAACTACGAGCTGTTGGAAGCGGTGGCTAAATTTTTAAATGGTGTTATTTTAACTCGTCCGAAGTTGTAAAGGCTGTTATTAAAATTAAAAAAAAAAAAAAACTTTCCAGCAAGGCTTTATTTGCGTGCAGGACTGAGGCTCAGTGAAGAAAGGGTGTGCGTGGTGGGTAGCCAGCGGGATGGAGGGAGGCGGCAGCTGCCAGTCAACCTCATAGACCCTGTTACGCTTCCTGCCAAAACCTGGAGACCGTCAAGGACTCTTGGGAGGTTCCTGGTCTTGGTTAATTCTTGGAAGCCATCCTTCTGCTGGCAGAATTTAAGAAGACTCAGGGGAAAGCTTTGGCGGCAGGCACACTCTAGGCCCCCAGAGCATCAACCAGGGTTGCGACCTCCTTGTCAACCTCAAGGTGGTCTCTGTTGTTTTCAGCCTGCCTGGATGGCCCAGCCTAGCTTGGTTTGGTCAGATCTCAAAAACTAAGCAGGGCAGGCCTTGGTTAGTCATTCAGTGGGAGGCCACCAGGGGAGTGGCAGGGGGGCAGGCAGTGGCAAACCACCTCCCAATGCCACGTGCCGTGGAAACCCTGTGGCGGGTGGCCGTAGGTTGGCTGCAGCTTGATGGTCCTTGAGACACAGGTCAAGAAACCCAGGGCAGAAGAGAAGATATTTTACTTGGACCAGCTAATACAGAAATGGAGGCCACCAGCTCCGAGGTTGCCCTACGCTTGTCTTGAGGCAGCATGTTCTAAATCAGTGGTGGCGAACCTTTGGCACTCCAGATGTTATGGACTACAATTCCCATCAGCCCCTGCCAGCATGGCCAATTGGCCATGCTGGCAGGGGCTGATGGGAATTGTAGTCCATAACATCTGGAGTGCCAAAGGTTCGCCACCACTGGTTTAGCCTGATCTTGTCAGATCTGAAAAGCCACGCAGAGCAGGTCTTTGGACGGGAGGCCACCAACGCAGCCTGTGCAGAAGAAGGCAAAGAGAGCCCACTGCTGCTTCTTGCTGCCTTGACAGCCTCCTGCTGGGGTTGCCGTTCGTCAGTTCCAGCTTGATGGCATCTATGTGGTCACGTCGGGTGGGGAACATTTCTCAGAACAAGGAAGTTAACGGCGCTCAGGGCAAACTGCACGAACATTCGCTTGGAACGCCGTATTTTGTGTCTGATTTTTACCTCCCCCAAAATGTCCTGCCACTGAGTGAGACCCGTCTCTCACAAAAAGAGTGGCCAGTATCTGTGGCAGCTCCCTGCTTGACCGAGACACCTCTATGCGGCATCAAAGTTGTTGTTTTTCGGCACCGAGTTAGAACTCTGTTAGCACATCTGAGAATTTGACGGCTGATTGGTTTTTACCACCTCCTGTGATTTTTTTTGCTTACTTCACTAGATTTTTAATTGCAACTGCATTTCGCCACTTTAAAGTTTTTTATCCACCCTGAAGGATAGCACAGAAGGTACAACAACACGGTTTTAAATAAATAAATAGATACATAAATCCCTCAGTGTGGAAATAGGAGTTTGTGTGGGACTCCAAGAAGCTTTAAATCCAAATTCTTCTTCTTCCTTTTGTCTGAAAGGGCGTTGAGCAGAAGCCCCCGTTCTCACGTTTCTTTTTGTTCCTTCCAGGGCATTTTGTGCTGCAGATGGCGGTGATGGGGATTGCTTGCCAGAATGCCCCCGCCACTGGGCACCCGAAGGAGCTGGCCGCGGGGAAGGGGCCTCCGGAGACGGTGGTCAAGAAGGAGAGCAGCAGCAGCGCTGGCAAAGTTGACAGCCTGGAGGAGAAGGAGCTCCAGGGGCCGTGGAAGATCTTGAGCGACGTGATCGCCAAAGGAACGGCCAAGGAAGACGGCGGGAAAGAGAGTCTGGCTTCTGTGGTCTCCATCATTGCCCAGGCAGAATGTAAGCATGGGATGGCGGAGGAGTAGCACTGAAACCACGCCCTCTCTCTGGCAAAGGAGAACAGAGCTGGCTACAGGTTTGCCGGAGGAGTCGGGGTTCGCAGCGGTATCGGATTCCTTGCTGACCAAGCTGCAGGGAAGCACGCTGGGATCCCCTTTACGCCTCAGCAGACCTGTGAATACACGCTTTTCAGCCCATCTTTCCTTCCTCGTCATTCCTCCTCCTGGTGGTTCCTCCCTCTGTGTAGACGAGAAGCCCCAAGCACGGAGGAGGGAGGCACGGCACGGTGCAGCCAGAACCTTAAGAGCTGTGGAGGCAATACGAGAATTGCAAAAGGTATTATGCGGAAGCCTGTGTGCATGTTGGCATGGCTTTAAAAATAGTTGTGGTGGCTTTCTCCGGCTGTGTGCCGCGGTCCGGTGGATCTTGTTCCCTACCGTTTTGCCTGCATCTGTGGCTGGCATCTTCAGAGGTGTAATACTCTGAAAGAGAAGTCTGCCAATAATTGCTTTTGAAAATGCTCTCAGATTCCAGAAGACGAGCCCGCTAATGAAGTTTGGTTGAGGGTGCACTTTCAGCTGGAGGAAAGAAGTCCAACCCTGCTCCTCTCTTGATCATTCTCTAGATCAGGAGTGGGCAATTATTTTTTCCATGGGGCCGCATAAGAAACAGAAAATATTGGTGGAGGGTCGGGCCAAAAGGCAGGGGCCGAGACGGCTTTTGAAAGCCCCGCATGAAGCCCCGGCAGCCAAGGCAACTGGCTTGCAGGGATAAAGATGCCTCGGGCCCCTCAGCGACGGGCAGGGGGCCAGTCCGGGAGTCATACGGGCTGGGCCGGGATGTGGCCCTCGGGTGCGTATAATGCCCAGGTTCGCTCTAGATTCTACCGGACCTTTTTTTCACTGGTGATCATGACAACTTTATTAAGTGCATGTTGCACAGGACAGTGTACAAAATATGACTATTTGTAACCATTGAGTTTTACAAATTAGCCAGGAGTCCGGACAACACATGCTGACAACACAGAGAAGTTCGAAAAGAAGCACACTCCACGTTCCTAAGAACATCAGGAGAGCCCTGCAGGATTGGGCCAGTGGTCCATCTAGTCCGGCATCTTATCTCACACGGTGACCAACCAGGCCTTCTCCTGATGCTGCCTCCAGGGCTGGTATTCTGAGATTTGCTGCCTCTGAATTTCATCACTGGGGCTCGTAGTGACTGATGGACCTGCCCTCCAAGAATCTGTCCAGTCCCCTTTTAAAGCTTCCGTGGTGGGGGCCATCCCTACGACCTCTATTGGCGTATTAAATTCCACATTTTAATCACTTGTGATTAAATCCCAGAAACAGAATGCTTTGTTTACATTCATTCTAGCTTCCCATTTTAGTCCAGGATTTCAGAAACAGAAAGAAACAGAAAGCCTTTATGGGCATGTTAAAAGAACACCGCAGCTACAAAACAAGAGCTAATACAAGCCAAGAACACATCCAAGTCGCAAAACCCAGAAGACACATCAAGGTCCATGTTCACATCTATCAACAAAAAGAAGGCCACCAATTCACATTCCACTGGGCCCGAACCACCCAACAACAAGCAAATTCTGTCTGCATCATACTGGCCATGTTTGTTATTATTAAAAACCACGTCTCTCTTAGTGCAGGATTTATTTTATTAAAACTGTGGATTCTGCGGTTTGAGGTTTGTTTGTAGAAGACTTGTTTTTTTGGTCTGGATTTCCTTAGGAGTCCAGTCTTGTTTTGCAGTAGTGACAATAATTTTTGTGAGGATGAGGTGGTGGGTTTTTTTGTTTGTTTGTTTGTTTCTTACTCTGTCCCCGTCATGTTTTCTTTCCTGCAGGTGAGAACAGCCAGGAGTTCAGCCCCACATTTTCTGGGAAGCCTTTTATTGCTTGTAAACGATACAGGTAACAGGAGGGTCTGGGCGGTTGGTTTAGTTGAGTTGACTAGGTTTTTAAACTGTTCTCCCCAACTATGCAGGCTCAGAGCAGTCTACATCGCAAGGAAAATCTCATGTTCTCCAGATGTTACTGAAGTTCTTATCATCCCCTGCCAGCAACATGCTGGCAGGGGATGATGGGAAATGTAGTCCATAACATCTGGAGGGCCGCCAGTTTGACACCTGTGGTCTACATCATTTAAAATGCAATAAAACAGGAATACAAAAATATAATAATACAGTAAAGCCATCTAATAGTCTGATACGTAGTGTCCACATTTTTCAGTGAAGATGGAAAAATCCCGGGGGGCGGAGGGCGAGGGGAAGGGAGAAGCAGGCCAGCTACAAGCAGGTAGATGGATCCATTCATCCAGAGGGATTGTGGCAGTAAGGATTTCCAGGGTTTCAATTCTTTTTCAGCTTTGGTAGCCTTGTATGCCCAAGGTGGCAAGCCGTTCTCCAGAACATAAGAACATGAGCCTGCTGGATCAGACCAGAGTCCATCTAGTCCAGCTCTCTGCTACTCGCAGTGGCCCACCAGGTGCCTTTGGGAACTCACGTGCAGGAGGTGAAAGTTTTCAGCCTCAAAGTGATTTCTTTCTCCCCAAAGATGCTGTTCTGGTATATTCTGCCTGTGGTCCCAGTTCAGCTGCGGAGGCCGTCCTCTTTTGGGGAGGAGAGGGCTTTCTAAGATGAAATACCTGAGTGAATGTCTCTTGTTTCAGCCGGTCTTGCAGCTTCGATCAACTCCTTGAAATTAATGTGGGCCGATGCAAGGTCAGGGGAAAATGGCGCCAGCGTATCGGAGGGCTATGCACCGTGGCAAAGCGCGGAAGAATCGGAAGAAGAAGAAAAAGGCCCAGCTAGCTGCGCCAGCTTCCCCAACCCAGAAACCCAGGACTCCCGAACAGGAGAGCGGCGTGCCTGTCCCAGTCCAGGTGGGGTATCCTCCTTGCCTCCGATGTGTCTTCATCAAATCTAGAATACAGATTCCCTCATCTTTGGGCCAAGCTGGACATTAGCAGTTTTAACTGACTGAGTCTGGGCTCCTCAACCTAACCTTCTTGTTCTCGATTATGCCTGACAGGGACGAAACTTAATTTTTCTAAACTGGCAGGATTTAGACTGCAGCGGAGGGGTTGCCTTCATTCCCCTCCCCACCCCTCCCCGCCTGGGTTGTTTTGCTGAGATGAAATTGCCTGGAGGGGTGTGTGTGTGTGTGTGTGTCTGGTTTTCTTTTGGGGGGCTACTCTGTATGTTCACCTCCCCCCCTCCAATCCACAGGGCAAAGGGTGCCACCCGGGGTCATTTTTTTGGGTCCATTAGGAAACAATCACGCTAGGATGGGGGTGACAGTCTGGGGGGCTTGGCTGTGAATGGTTTGCAGGCAAGATATTGGGAAAATGGGGCTGGGCACAGATCTGCTATGGAGGAGGAGGATGGGCCCCCTGCACCCCCCCCCTCCATGACTGACTTGGGGCATCCTTCCAGTCATGGATGTTTCCCATGTTCCATATGATGTGGAATATGTGAATCAAACGCATCAACAGAGCAGGCGGTGTCTGGGATCAGCGGTCCTTTCTGTGGGGTGGGATGGGATTTCCTTCTTGCAGCGCACGCACCAAACCGGCCTAGAATGCCTCGAGGGGGTTGGGCAGTATACAAAACCCATAAACAAACAAACAAACCCGACTCTTGGAAGACGAGGGGCTCCCTGGAGCCACACTGGTGGGGAGGGGGGAATTGGAAGTCTGTTGCAGAAGGAAGCAGTTGGTGAAAATCGTCCTCTCTATTTGCAGAAGTTCTCCTGCCTGGTATTTCAGGAGCTGAGTCTGCTCACAGTCTGGTGATCTCGGAAGCATTTACCTGGGTGGAAATTCTCTGAGGGATCAGGGTAGATTAGCAGAAACCCTGGGCACTTGGTTTCCCAGATTAGCTCTAAAGAAATGGTAACCTGGGAAGTAGGAGTGCAGTTTCACCCCAGTGCAAGATCTGTTGTATTTTTTTGAGGGGGAATAGGGGACCAGTCAGCCTAGGGTTCCTGTCGGCTGGGGTTGTGTTTTCTGCTCGGTCAGCTCTTTCCTTTTCCTCTTAGGAGGACGACTCCCAGCTGGGCACCTTCTTCAGCAGCAGCAGTTCGTGGCGTCCAGAGTCGTGCCAGGATTTGGCCTGTGACCTCGGACTTCTTCCAGGAGAAGCCCAGCCTGGCCTCCCTTCCAGCCAAAGCTGCCCTCTCGCATGAGGGAGGACTCCTCAAGTAAGCTAGAGCTGCACAAGCTGATCCAGGCCCCTGCCTCCAGTGCCTAACCATGTTTGGCGCCACTTACCGCCAGGGCCACTTTGAGCCAGCTTCTGTGTCAGAGGCCTCTGGGCTGGAGCTTTGGGGGCAGATCCTCTGCCTCTCCTCCCCATGGCAGTCAGGACTGGCTCCCCTGCCTTGGAGAGATGCCGACTCTGGGATCGTGACTCTTGGATCGACCTTTTCGCTTCAAGCCAACATGGTGCCTAATGGCTGGGCTGAGCTTGGAGTGAGGCTTCCTCAAATGCAGCCACCAGTCCTCCAAAGCCACCTCAGACTCTGTGGAGGAATTCCTGGTGGACTTTGAAGGGAAGCTGCCATTCTTGGAGAGCCGAGAAACTCTTGGCTGGAGCTGGCCAAGACTTGCTGGGTGCGGAGGCGGCTCAGGTTCCTGAGGAGGGGATGTGGAACTAAGGGCGCTGCTGCTGGTGGAGGTGAGAGCTTCTAGAGCCAGGCACCGGAGGAGGCTGCAGGTTGGGGAGCAGGTTGCCCAGCTCAGTATGGGTAAGTTGAGACAGGGCACCTTTTTTCATTCCCTGAGGCCAGGCTGGACGTGGTTAGAGTCCAGACTCACTGAGGTGCAGCTTTTCTTGGCAACAGCACTTTAGAGCAAGCCAGCACAGCTGTCCCGTGGAGATTCCTCTCCCCTGGTTGGCCATTAAACCCACTTCCCACCAAAACATCTCAACCACAGAAGCATCTGGCATGTTTTAAAGGACATAAGAACAAGCCAGCTGGATCAGACCAGAGTCCCATCTAGTCCAGCCTCTGCTGCACTCGCCAGTGGCCCACTCAGGGGCCCCTTTCGGGGAGCTCACAGGCAGGAGGTGAGAAGCAATGGCCTTTCTGCTGTCAGCAGGCAGCTCCTGGCACCCTAATCTTTGTTATAGGCATGGTAACGATCTGTTCAGGAGGATCAAGATTAGGGCCATAAATCGCATCTTCTCCATCAATCTGTCCAAGTCTCCTTTTTAAAGCTATCCAGGTGAGTGGCCATCACACCACCTCCTGGTGGTAGCATATTCCAACACCACCACAATCACACTGCGTTCATGAAGAAGTGTTTTCCTTTCTTATTAGTCCCTAACTCTTCCCCCAGCATTTTCAATGAATGCCCCCTGGTTCCTGAAGTATTGTGAGAAAGAGAGAAAAATGTCTCTCTGTCAAGCATTTTTTTTCTACCCCGTGCATAATGTTATAGACTTCAATCATATCCACCCTCAGCCGCCTCCTCTCTCCAAACTAAAGAGAGTCCCAAGCGGCTGCAGCCTCTCCTCATAGGAAGGTGCTCCAGTTCCTCAATCATCCTCATTGCCCTCTTCTGCACTTTTTCTATCTCTTCAATATCCTTTTGAGATGTGGCGACCAGGAACCGGACACAGGGACTCCCAAGTGGCACGCACTCACAGCTTTATATACCTTTAAGGAGTCTCAAAGCAGCTGACGAAGTTCTCCCCTCCCTCTCCCCACAGTAGACACCTGGTGAGGCAGGTGGGGCTGAGAGAGTTTGGAGAGAACGGGAACTGGCCCAAGGTCACCCAGCAGGCTTCATGTGTAGGAGTGGGGGAAACAAGCCTGGTCCATTAAGCCCTCAACCACTGTTCCACACTGGCTCCTGTGAACAGAGTGGAGGCCAATCTTAACAGTCAGTGTGAGGGAACAGCCAGCAGAGCCTGACTGGGGAAGGTGTAATGCGCCAGACATCGGTTCAAGTCCTAGGGCTGTAAGTAAGCTTTTGAGGGCGTGCATTGGTGCCTCTCTTGGCATGAACCCACAGCAACATATTGGCTTAAGCCATTGAACTCCAGCTGATTTGGGGTAGTAGGTGGATTTCCCACGACAAGTGGTTCTTCCAGAAGTTGCTCTCTCTCTGGATAGTTTTCAAGGGCAAGCTCCCAGGTGAGTGTGTGTTGCAGTAGTCTGTGCCTTGAACGCATGGCAGCAAGTATCACTGTGGCCCTGGTCAGCTTTGTCCAAAAAACAGAGCAGGTATCCACATGCAAGAGAAAAGCTGGAGGGAACCACTCAATTTGCAGGTAGAGGGCCTCTTTCTGAGGGCGGGGCTGATAAATTAGCCAAGAGGGATTTGTTTAACATGCCCTTGGGGGGAAAGGAGGGAGCCAAGAAGTGCTCTTTAAGTGCTGCCATAATAATAGTGCTCCTGTGCCAGTGGCCCTTCCTCTCTCGGCTGTCAATGCTTGGTTTATTTTTTTCACTGCTTGGCTGCAGAAGGGCCTTTTGGAGCCTGGCTCACAAAAAAGTGGCCTCCTGTGCTAAACAGCCAAGCTGGAAATTGGAACTTGTAGGGGTGGTGAAAGCGTGGGGGGGACAGGTGTCCTAAGTGGATCCTCAGCTTTTGGAGTGTGGGAACGTGGATCACACAGTTTTAGTCCCAGGGTCCCAACCCTTTTGAGCCTCAGGGCTTAATTGGAGTTATGGGACGGGGTGTAAGCCAGGGTGCATCTGTGAAGTTTTAGTATTTTATATATTATTTTATTGTAAATTATGTATTTGATGTTTTAAATTGTTTTAGTGTTGATGGACAATCGCCCTCCCCGAAGGCTCAGGGCGGTGTCCATCAACACTAAAACAATTAAAATTATATAAATATAAACAACAAATAATAAATAAATGAATGAATGAATGAATGAATAAATAAATAAATAAATAAGGTAATGGCTGGGCACAAAATGACTTCCGCAGGGAGGTGAAGGCAGCCAGGCACAAAACGGGCGCTTTCCTGCCGGGTGCATCGCTTTGTCTTGCGTGGGTTTCTGCCTCCGGCACATGGTCCTGCTCTTCACCCGTTTGGCCCCTCAGTGCCCAGAATTCTTAAGCCCCAGAGGCCCCACTCAGAGAGGTTCTGAGTGGGAATACCTCCAGCATCCTGGTGACGACCAGCACCTTTTGCTTTTGCGCATTGCCAAAGTTTCCAACCTTGTTCCGGCTTTTTTTCACTAGAACCTCCAAGCTGTGGACCACTTGTGCACCGCCAAGAGGGCCCACTGGTCCAAGATGCCACCGCTCTGTTTGGCTTGGGGTCCTTGGGGGAGGTGTACATGAGTCCGAAGGACAAGCAGAGACGGGCTTCCAGTGTGCAGAAAGCCAAAAAAAAAGGTAGGCGAGGACGAAGCTTAAGTGCTTGGGAGCATTTGCACCTGAAGGCCCCAGGGAGAGTGGGAAGATCAAAAGAGGGGACTGAAGTCCTCCCTTCCCTTTTGAACTGTCAGGGGAGGGCTTGAGCTTTACGCTGCTCCTGGAAGTCGGGCTGTCACTTGTTTGCTACATCACCAAGGTCAAGGCTGAAAGCTGCCTCTATGATATGTCCAAGCAGTGGAAACCTCACTTGGGTGAGGTGGTGGTGGGTGCAGCAGGTTTTGTGCTGGGGCTGGAATTCCCACCCTGGGAAGTCTCTGCTGTGATTAATCCTCTCCACACCAGAGGGAGAGCCGTGGCTACTGCAAAGATGTGTGCTGCCATCAGCTCTCCTGGAGGGAAGATTTAAGAATATGAACGCTCTAAAAGAGTTTCCGTTCTATGTGATATGACTACGGCCAGAAACACTTTGACCATTCCCCGTTTCTATGTCCCAAACACACAAGATACCCACGAAATACACCTAATTTCATTTTCTTGCAATGCTCCCAGTAAGTAATCTAGTGTTATAAGATACCCAAACTCTGGAACAGCTCTGATGTGTGCTCTTTTGTGAAACTATTGCAAATTTTATAATTTGGAAATTAGGGGTAATTTGAAATCTGTATTTCTAAACTTTGTTTTGTTTTGTAAAATTGGTCCTCCTGGTTTGCGCCAATTAAATGCTTAGTTAGTAAGTTAGTTACCTTTAAGTTCCAAAATAATGCTCAATAGATTACACACACCAGGTGGAACCTTTTGACTATTGGGAGATGACTTTTAAAATATTAAAATGCTCTTGATAGTTGCAAAAAAAGATGACACAGGTTGCTGTATTGTTGGCTCTTGGGGCAGTGATGGGAGGTTCCTACCTGGACTCTCAAGGTGCACAACATCAGCCAGCTGTGCTTAGATCTGTTTGGATCCACTGGGTGATGCTGCTCGGTGGCTGCCAGCCCAGTGGTCCAGGTGTCAGGCTGCGTGGAAATGGCAGCGGGGATGTCCAGGAGATGGTTATTCCTGGCTTCTGTGCCTCTTCAATGTGGGGAGACAGCTGGACATCGTGTCTCGCTGGTGTGCCAATAACCTGGGGTTTGCATTCACCGCTCTCTCCCCGGCTGCAGACCCCCCCCGCACTCTGTGTCTCCTTCATTCCCTTTCCTGTTTCAAGTTCCTGAGCCGAGCAGACACCAGCGGGGGGCGGGTTTCCCCAGTGCGACTCCTCACATTTTCCTCCCTCGTTTATCTCCCGGCAGACGGTCTGCTCGGCTGTTTTTCTGTGCAGCTCTCCTCTTGTTCTGTAGCTGCCCACGATGAGCAAAAAAAAGTGGAATCTTCAAATGTCTGTGTGTTGGAGGAGTCGTGGCACCTACGTTTGGCCATTAACGTGTCCAGCTTCTGTGAAGGGCCTCCTGGCTTTCCCTCAGTGATCACATTTTTTACTTGGAAATCCTGCAGGAGGAGAGGCCAGCCTGGGCTCTGAGGGGGGAACCAGATTCCTCAGCTCCCCAAGTCCTGGTCTT
Source organism: Sphaerodactylus townsendi (assembly GCF_021028975.2). Lineage (NCBI taxonomy): Eukaryota > Metazoa > Chordata > Lepidosauria > Squamata > Sphaerodactylidae > Sphaerodactylus > Sphaerodactylus townsendi. Next base: position 40,118,216 of record NC_059439.1, on the reverse strand, counting down.
CTAAAGCTCCCTTTGACCTTCCCAGAGCTCCCCTTTGCCCGTCCACAGCTCTTCTCCCTTTTCCGTGTGCTTACTGACACTCCTTGGTCTACCTCCTTCTCTGCCCAGTCAGGGCTGCTGAGGCATCTCAGGTGGGATCCTTTTGGGGCCACCTGCTCCCCACCCTCCTGTCAGATCCGGATTTTTCTGTTCTCTCGTTTGGATTTGCCTTGCTCCCAGGGGGGGCTTCACCTGGTTTTCCCCAGCATGCTTTCTCTTCCCCACTTTCGGATTCTCTGTTTGATGTGTGGCCATATTGTTAATTCATATTGTCCACTTTTTTTTCTCTCGCCTTCTTTTCTTGGTTTGCCCTTTCCTCCCTCCTGCACTTGACTAGTCTGCTCTTCCCAGGGATTTCTTTTTATGGTCTGCTTTGACTGGGGGGGTGGGGGTCTCTTCTCGGCTTCCCTCTGAGCTTCTCGTGGTGCCAGGCCTTGGGCTCTCTGCCCATCCGCACAATTCCTTCTCTTCCAAGGTTCTACTGCTGTGCTATTGTGTGGTTTTTGTCTCTTGGGGAGCAGCAGTGGCGTAGGAGGTTAAGAGCTCGTGTATCTAAATCTGGAGGAACCGAGGATTGATTCTGCACCTCACGCCTCGAGCTGTGGGAGGCATTTATCTGGGGAATTCAACAGATTTCAGCCTGGGCACACCTCCTAATAATACCAGCTGGGTGACCTTGAGGCTAGTCACAGCTTCTTGGAGCTCTCTCAGCCCCACCCACCTCACAGGGTGTTTGTTGTGAGGGGGAAGGGCAGAGAGGTATGCCCTCAGTCTCCCTGTAGGAGAGAGTAGGGACTAAACTGTAAGAGTCTTCTTCTTCTTCCTCCTCTTCTTCTTCACTCCTCTTTTCTCCTCCCTCTCTTCCTCTTCTTCTTCTTCCTTCTTCTTCCTCCCTCTTCTTCCCCTCTTCTTCCCTCACTCCTCCTCCTTCTGAGAAGTGTAGTTCTCGGATGGGTTGACTTGGGGACTGAGGCTTTATCATCAACCTCACTGTTTTCTTTTGCCAGGGACCGTGGTGCATAACCACAGTGCTTGACCTGCCCTTGTTTCTTCAGGTGCGAGTTGAACACTTCGCAGTAGAGGGAGTTGATAAGGACTTGGCTAAGTGACCCATGCCAAAATCCTCCCCTTGTTTGGAGCAGTGAAGGAGGGCCCGTGGGTCACCATTTTCTTGGAGCTGATGGAAGGTATGTGAACACAGGTGTCAGAAACTCAGAGCCCTCAGTCAGCCCCCGGGCCTCGCTGTGGTCCAGGTCAGTCCAGGCTCAAGTGACCCGTAGCCAATCAGAACAGCCGCACAAGGTCCATCCTGCGTTGTCCCAAACAAAACCCCGACTCCTTGCCGAAGAAGCTCAGCTCCCCCCCTTGGATGTGGGATAGCTGTCGTTGGGCTTAAGTATCCCATGGTTGCTTTAAACTTTCATGACTTCGGCGGCTGTTTCTAATTTTTTTTTTTCAACTCCTTCGTTTCTGTCTTCCTAAGTAGCCTGAGCTGGAGTGCCTGCCGCCTCCTTTTCTTTTCCTGCAGCACGCACCCCTCGTGGTTCGCCAGCTGGCTCGCCCTATTATACAGATTCTCCTGCTCCTTAGCCTTTGTTGGGAAGGGAAGGGGGGGGAGATGCTGCTGCCTTGGGGTTTGAAAAGCCAGTGGGCCCAGGAAAGAACATGAGAACATAAGAACGAGCCTGCTGGATCAGACCAGAGTCCATCTAGTCCAGCTCTCGGCTTCAGAGGTGGCTCACGAGGTGCCTTTGGGAGCTCACATGCAGGATGAAAGCAATGGCCTTCTGCTGCTGCTGCTCCTGAGCACCTGGTCTGCTAAGGCATTTGCAATGGTAGCCATAAATTGACTTCTCCTCCATAAATCTGTCCAAGCCCCTTTTAAAGCTATCCAGGTGAGTGGCCATCACCACCTCCTGTGGCAGCATATTCCAAACACCAATCACACACAGAAGCAAGTGTTTCCGCTTTTATTAAGGAGTCCTAATTTCTTCCCCAGTATTTTCATAATGGATTGCACCCCTGGTTCTGAGTACATAGGAGAAAGAGAGAAAATGTATCTCTGTCAACATTTTTCTACCCACCCATGCATAATTTTATAGACTCGGAATCAATATCCCCCTCAAGGACGCCTCTCTCCAAACTAAAGAGTCCCAAACGCTTGCAGTTCTCCTCATAAGGAAGGTGCTCCAATCCTTCCAATCATCCTCAAGCGTCTCCCTTTCTCTGCACTTCTTTTTGTCTCTTTCGAGCATCGCTTTTTTTTTTGAGATGTATACCAGAACTGAACACAGTACCTGGCGCGTGTCGACCTTTTACTTTCGCTTTATATAAGGGCATGACAATCCCGCAGCTCTTATTATCAACCGCTTCTAATTATCCCCCCAGCATATTTGCCTTTTTTTCATAGCTGCCATGTATTGAGTTTGACATTCCTATGGAATCCATTTAAGGCCAGATTTAAATCTTTTCCTTGGTCATTTGTGATCGATAGCACTGACCCTCCTGTAAAGCGTGTATGTGAAGTTTGGATTTTTGTCTCCTATCGTGCATCACTTCTACATTTGCTACATTGAACTGTATTTGCCATTTTTAGCTCCACTCACCTACTCCTCCTATCAGTTCCAGAGACTAACTGAAAAGATTTCTACGCAGCTGCCCAGCTGTTGCCGTTCTTGAGCACCTGGTCATTTGCAATCCCAGATCAAGGAGGATCAAGATTGGTAGCTGTAAGAACATAAGAACTAGCCTACTGGATCAGACCAGAGTCCATTCTAGTCCAGCACTCTGCTACTACGCAGTGGCCCAACAGGTGCCTTCTTTGAGCTCACATGCAGGAGGTGAAAGCAATGGCCTTCTGCTGCTGCTGGCTGCTCCCGAAAGCACCTGGACTGTTAAGGCATTTGCAATCCCAGCAGATCAAGGAGGGATCACCACCTCCTGTGGTGGCATATTCCAAACACCAATCACACGCTATGGAAGCTGTAAGTGTTTCCTTTTATTAGTCCTAATTCTTCTTCCCCCAGCATTTTCAATGGATGCCCCTGGTTCTAGTAGTATTGGCTGGAGAAAGAGAGAAAAATTTATCTCTGTCGACATTTTCTACCCCATGCAAAGTCTTTGCATGCTCCCCTGTGGCACATGGGGCAGTTGCCAAGGCAAGAAGATGTTCAGGTCCCTTTTTGGACAGCGTCATGTTTGAAGTTCAGGAGCCTCGTTCTGTGTGCACACCTGGGATTGCCTGGGTTTTTTTCCTCTCATATACTAAGAGATGTAGAAATCTTTTGAGATTCCAGAGCTCAGTGGTGTTCTTGAGACCTCCAGGGATGTTATGGACTACGACTTCCCATCAGCTCTCGCCAGCATGCTGGCCAATTGGCCATGCTGGCAGGGCTGATGGGAATTGTAGTCCATAACATCTGGAGTGCCAAAGGTTCACCACCACGGGTCTAGATTCTTGCAGCCGCGAGCTGGCAGTGATGAGTCCTTCCCTGCAGGTGGATCACTCAGTCATCTGCTTTCCAAGCAGTCGCTGCTATTTAGTTGCCAGAGGATAGGAGCTCTGACATTACACCTGGGCCCTAGGTGTTGGAAGGCACAAGCGTGATGCATACACTCTCGCAACATCCTCCATGGGGATGTGAAAGGTATGTGCCTTGTTAGCTAAGTCGGGGGTGGGAGGGAGTTTTCACCAAGATAGGTCGGCTTCTGTAGATACTTAGCTGATTTTTAAAAATCCAACCCTAATTTTTTATTGGACATACTGGTTTTCTGCGTGGGTGGTTGGTGCGGAGGTGCCTGGTGTCACATGAGTCCCCATCAGGTTGGTTCGCTGGGTAAGAGATTGTAGCTGAGAAGCAGGCTTAACACCTTGCTGGACAGCCAGGCCTTCATCCCAGTGATGTTCCTGAGTTCTGAGTGCTGTCCTTTTCCCTTGCCAGCCTAATAATGTCCTCTCTTATCCAAAGACAGAGAGGGCTGTGCTGTTCTTGTGACTTTGGCCACGCGGTTCACCTTCAGCCGGATGGCACTGGAAAGTACTTGGTGACAGGTAAGTCGAAACAGATAGTTCAAAATGTTGAAAGGTGTCTCCCTCGAAACCCAAGTTTGGACTTCTCCCTCAGCATTATGTTGTTGAGCAAGCACCCAAAGCCCACTTTGAAAGCCAATATTGTAGGGGAGTTTGCCCCCCCCCCTTTGCAGTAGAAGTGCTGTGGTTAAGAGCAGGTGCACTTAAATCCTGGAGGAACTGGGTTTGATTCCCCACTCTCTCTGCCGCCTGAGCGGTGGGAGGCTTATCCTGGAGAATTCAGATTAGCCTGTACACTCCCCACACATGCCAGCTGGGTGACCTTGGGCTAGTCACAGGAGCCTCTCCCCCAGCTCCCACCTACTCCTCACAGGGGTGTTTGCTTGCCTGATCTGGGAATAATGCCTGCTCCCTCAGAATCGGCCCCACCTAGGTTCTTTTTTTTGAAAGCAGCTCTGCTGTGCTGCCTTACCAGGAGATTACGTTCTTGGCAATGAGACCCACCTGGCCCCTGAGGTGGTGATGGGGAAGCCGTGTGACCTGTCTGTGGATCGCCTTGCCAGCTGCTGCATTATTCTCATTCTGCTGAATGGGTGTCACCCGTGGGATCCGCTACTTCAATCAGCCCTCTGCGCCTCAAGGTAAGCTGCATATTTGCCTACCTGATGCAAAGCCCTAGGAGAAAGCAGTAAGGCGAGGGAGCAGAGAGCTCTCTGTAGGTCTAATCTGGAGGAACCGGGTTTGGATTCCCAGCTCTGCCGCTCTGAGCTGTGGGAGGCTTATCTGGGGAATTCAGATCATCCTGTGCACTCCCACACACTCCATCTGGGTGATCTTGGGCTAGTCACAGTTCTTCTCGAGCCTTCCCTCAGCTCCCACCCACCTCACAGGGTGATTGTTGTGAGGGGGGAAGGGCAAGGAGATTGTAAGCTCCTTTGAGTCTCCTGCAGGAGAGAAAGGGGGGAATGTAAATCCAAACTCTTCTTCTTCTTAGCTGATGGTTAGACCTCTCCAAGCGTTGTACACACTTTGGGGTGCAGATTTGGGGATGCTGTATCCTGAGAGGTAGATGATTTCTGTGTTTCTTTAATTGCTCGGCACATTTGTGTCTGAGCACGATTCGAAATGCTGGCTTTTTTCCTCTTTCAGTCCCCGGATAGGTTGGGGGGGGCCAGGAAGACACTTGAACCCCAGAACTGTCCAGCCTTAGTTGGGATCCTCCTTTCATAGATTTGCCTCCTGCATCTCCCCCTGTAGGAGGTGTGAGGTGGACAGTGGCTGAATCTCAGCTGGGGGCTGGGGGGGGGGGATGTCTGGGGAAAGTTCTGTCCCTCCTGCACCACCTCCGCCTGCTGCCAGTTCCAAACATTTTTTTTTACGCAGACTTTTAACCAAGAGATTCTTTTATCTTGTATTGTATCTGTTTCTGTCTTGAAGGCCAAGAACTTCAGTTTCTAAGGCTGTTTAATGATTCTGCTGTTTTAAGTGCCTACAGCTATACTTGGGAAGTGTTTTAATACTGGTTGACTCGGGCTGTGTTCATACTTGTGGTAATCCTTTTTATTTGTTCGGGCTTCTTTGAGCTACTCTGCAAACAGCCACAAATAGCCACCCTACATAAAAAATAAATACATAGAAAGAATGCTTATCTTTAAAAAAAAACTAATTGTCATGTAAAAAACTAATTCCAAAATGGAGATAATTTTTAAAAATCAAGTTATAATAGGAAAGAGTCTTGTGGCTGCTTTTAACAGATTTATTGGTGGTGTGAGCTTTGGTGCTTTTGTATCCTGTGTGCAGAATTCTATCCTCAGCTGGCAAACGCTAATGCTAACTCACAGGGGAAACTCAGGAAACTGGGTGGGAGCCGAAAGGCCCCAAGTAGAACGGAAGAGCCGCGGTTTCTAGGCATCAGGCAAAAAAGGTGTATTAGATAAGTACAGTGACCACATCTACAACAACGGTAAATTGACCTTGCTTTCTTTGCCAGTCTGATTTAACACCCACAATTAACGCACCTTTGACCTTCTCAGAGCAGCAGCACCTGCTTCTTATGCTATATGACCTTTTGAGTCTAATTTGATCTTTTTTGATATGTTCATCACTTCCCAAATGAATAGAAGGGGTGAAACTTGGGGTCCAGGTATCCCATATAGTCTGTTGCTCCGGAGCCAGTAGACCGTGCATGCTTCCAACCTTCCCCTGTTCTGTGTCTTTGCAGATAGCCAAAGAACCGCCCCCTCTGAGGGATATCCCACCCCTCCTGCCACCCATTCACCACCGATGTGCTTAAGGCGTCGGCCTGCAGAAGGAACCCCTGGAGCGGGCCAGCTCCACACAGCTGAGAGCAAAGGCATTTGCTATGGCTTTTGGAGCAGGGTGAGTGCATTCCAGCCGTGCATAACTGCTGCCTGCCTCTTGTTGGGCACAAAAGCCTGCTTTCAAGTGGGTTCCTGCTTTCATGCGGCCACTGCCAAATCCTGGTGCTGTCGGCTTTCGCGGATCCCAGTGTCTTGTGATGTGGGGACCTGAAATGGGGGGAATGGGAATCGCAGGTGGACGGTAAGCTTCCGTAATTCTTTCCTACATTCTACAACATATGTACATGAATTCTTAGTCATAAGAGCATAAGAATGAACCTGCTGGATCAGACCAGAGTCTATCGGTCCAGTTCTCTGCTACTCGCAGGGGTCCACCTGAATAAATCACAGTCACAAGTTTTCCTTTATTGGGTAAGCAAACAATATACAAAATCAGCATACAAAAATTTGGCCCATTATTGCTCAATACAATTATAGACACTGGTACTAAAATACCAAATACAGGTGCCTTTGGGAGCTCACAGGCAGGATGGGAAAGCAGTACCTGTTGCTGCTGCTGCTGCTCCTCGAAAGCACCTGGTCTGCTGAGGCATTTGCAGTCTGAGATCAAGGATAATCAAGATTGGTAGCGATAGATGTACTTCTCCATAAATCTGTCCAAGCCCCAAAGCTATCCAGGGTTAGTGGCTATCACCACCTCCTGTGGCAGCATATTATTCCAAACACCAATCACACGCTATGCGTGAAGAAGTGTTTCCTTTTATTAGTCCTAATTCTTCCCCCCAGCATTTTCAATGAATGCCCCCTGGTTCCTAGTATTGTGAGAAAGAGAGAAAAATTTCTCTCTGTCAACATTTTCTACCCCAGGCATAATTTTATAGACTTCAATCATATCCCCCCTCAGACGTCTCCTCTCCAAACTAAAGAGAGTCCCGAACGCTGCAGCCTCTCCTCATAGGGAAGGTGCTCCAGTCCCCTCAATCATCCCTCAGTTGCCTTTCTCTGTAATCTTCTTTTTTTTTCATTCTTTTTTGAGATTCCTTTTTTTATAGATGCGGCGACTAGAATTGAAATATAGGACTCCAAGTGCGGTCGCATCTAATGCTTCTTATATATGGGCATGACAATCTTTGCAGTTTTAGTCCCAGCAAAGTTTTACTTCTCCTTTGAACAAACTTGTGCTCTGAACACGCTTTGCCAAAAGTTAAATGGAAGCATGAAGGAAATTTCCTGTCCTTTGTCAATGCAGGCGCAGGCAGGAGGAGGACCTGTCACTCTTCCTTCTTTTTTTATTTTCTTACTATAGGGACCAAAAAAAGATCCAAGCTGTGTCTTTTGTACCTCTGCATGCTCTGAGTTGTGCTGGTTTCTCCCCCTGCCTCACAGAGATTCTCATTTCTTCTCCTTCGTGGCCTCCTCTTGTGTTTTAGTGGGAGGCCTGAAGACCCCCCTGGAGAGGAGAGTACAGGGAACTCCCCGACGCCTCCCGGGGGCAGAAAGCTGCAGTCTTCCAGACCCTCCACACATCCATAACACCGAAGTCTCCCCGGAGTCCCAGGCCTTTTGGCCAGCTTCCAGCCCACCACGGGATCCTCGGAGGCCAGGCAGAGAAGACCCCGTCGGCCGACCCCTGAATCCACACACAAGGAATGGTCCCAGCCGTGGGACCTTTGGCCCAGCCTGCATCAGACAAGGCACCTAAAGATACCTGTTTTAACGGCCAAGGAGCAGGAGCTCCAGAAGCTGGAAATCTGGTAACAGCAGAGTTGTGTGCGGGTTTTCTTCTCTCTTAACTGCCTTCCTGCTTTCTTTCTCCTTATCCTCCTCCTTGGGGTGCCCTTTCACTCAGATTTTTTCTTGGGAAAATCCGGCACATTGGAAGGGCTGTGCAGCTCGGCTACAAAGCAGGATGTATTAAAGTTTGGACGGCTGGCCTCTCTCCCATGTGCTGTGGCCCAGGGGGTTTCTTAGCCCTGCTTTCTAGCAAGAAGGTCCTCCAGTTAGACATTCCAGCTTTCTTTTCTCCCAAGCGAGCCCACTTAGCGTAGTGGTTAAGAGCAGGTGGACTCTAGCCTGGAGAACCAGGCTTGATTCCTCCTCTCCTCCACATGAAGGGTGGACTCTTTTATCTGGTGAACCAGATTTGTTTCTACATTCCTGCTGGGTGATCTTAAAAGCAAGTCAGAGTTTTCGCTGAACTGTCTCAAGTAGCCCCACCTACCTCACAAGGTGTCTGTTGTGGGGAGAGGGACAGAAATGGAGTTTGTCAGCCTGCTTGAGTCTCCCTTTGCAGGAGAGGAAGGCAGGGTGTAAATCCGAACTCCTGCAATTCTTCTTTTTCTTCCTCTGCTTTTTTTTCTTTGGGTAAAAGGGGCTTCCAACCTCCCCGGGAGACTCTGGAAAGAATCCTATGAGCAGCAGTGGCGTAGGAGGTTAAGAGCTCGTGTATCTAATCTGGAGGAACCGGGTTTGATTCTCGGGGCTCTGCTTTTTTCCTGAGCTGTGGAGGCTTATCTGGGGAATTCAGATCAGCCAGTGCACTCCCCACACATGCCAGGCTGGGTGCGACCTTGGGCTAGTCACAGCTTCTCGGAGCCTCTGTCAGCCCCACCCGATCACAGGGTGTTTGTTGTGAGGGGGGGAGGGCAAGGAGATTGTCAGCCCCTTTGAGTCTCCTGCAGGAGAGAAAGGGGGGATATAAATCCAAACTCTTCTTCTTCTTCTTCTTCTGTTTCTTCGGCTGCTGCTGCTGCTGCTGCTTCATAGGGGACTGGAGTTGGTGATGCCGGCAGTCTCTGTTCACCTCCTTCCACATTTCAGACCAGAGGCTAGTTTTCCCCTAGTTTTCACCTCAAGTCGCTCATTTCTTAGTGGGATTCAGAGCCAGGTTTCGGATCCCCCCCCGCCTCCCTTTCTACGGATGCCCATAGACTGTGGGTGGGGTGGGGGTGATTCTTATCCTGGCAGCAGAGTGGCTGGCCCCTGTGGGCTTCCAACAATGCCTGCGGGTGCAGCAAGGGGCAGAAACAGACAGCTGCCAAGTGGCCTTGGGCTTCTGCCTGTAATGCCGGCCTTGTCTCTGTTCCCTAGGAGCTGGTTCCCTTGAACAGTTTGGCTCATCCCTTCTCTCTGGAAGAGCAGGAGCGGATCCTCTCATGCCTCAGCCCAGACAGCCCCCTTCTGCCAGATGTTGATGACCAGGTAAGGGCGGGGGCGGGGCCCCGACCCAGCCAATGGGATCCCAGTGGGGCAGTCATGCAGGCATTGAGCCTCATGCTTACAAGTTTTGTTCACGTTAAGTGAGGTTTAGAAACCGGGTGCTGAATGCTACAAAATGGGAAGGCCCCAGGAGCATCTGCCCCGGCAATTACAGGCCTGGAAGCTGCGAGACCTCCTCAATCCTGTCCTTCTCTCCCCTCATCCCTCCTTGATGGCCTGTAGCTGCTGACGGAGGGCCAGAGGAGGACGCCTGGCTTGGACCCCAGGGCGCACTCCACACCTGAATAATGCACCACCGAGCCATTCTCAGTGCACTTTTGGAGGCCCTTTGCAAGACGAGCTTCCCATGTCACACAGTGAAACCCAACTGGTGGATTGGAAGTGCCCTATTCAGCATGCCTGAAAGTACCCCCGGTTTCCTCCAGCGGGTCTGTTTCCCCTCCCTCCCGCGCAAGATCAATCCTAGGCTTTTAGCCAAAGAAAGTCCTTGGTGAGGCTTTTTATTTCACTGCCTCCCCCCTCCTTGTGGGCTACCACCCAGCCCCCCCACCACTCTTCTAGCCATTTATTACAGTTCATTCTGTATGCAAAAAAAAGCATAAGGTGTACCGCCTTTCTTACACCACTGCCTCCTTTGCTTCAGAGTTACCCCTCCCCAAAGTGGGGGTGGGGCATTTGTAGATATTAGCTTGTTCCGCAGGGGGTGGGTGATGCCCCCGAGCCACTCCGCCTGCCAGGAGAGAAACGGGGCTGCTCTTCCTTTCTGGCTCCTCCAGGGCTCAGTGAAAGCAGCGCCTCTCAGCCTGAAGGACAATCTTCACAAGGAGTTCTGGGGTGCATTCGTGGAGCAGCTAGGTGAATGGGCAGAGCTGCAGCTGGAAATAATAGCTGTTTGCTTCTAGCAGCAGACCGGTGGAGACCCCCCTGCCTTTGGATGGTATGACCCCTTTCCTGGTGACCCCTAGTCAGATACACAAGGGCTTCTTCTGATATATATCCTGAAGACTAGGTCATTTCTAGTAGCGTCATTCTGTCCCATCGCAGGGTCATGTATTAATAATTAAAAAGATTAAAAAAAAATTGTTGGATCTGCTAGATCTTTAATATCAGCATGCAGAGGGGTCAGCAAGTTGGACCTGACGGTCGGGATTAAAATGGTCAGTACAGAAGCATACATGAACCACCTATCTAGCCTGCTTTTATGCTGCAATGGGAGATTCTGTCCCACCCTTAGACGCCTTCCTTGCACCTTGCACTCTCCTAGCCAAAGAGAGAGAGAGAGCTTCAATGGTTGGCAAAGTTAGTTGACTCCTAGGCATTTGGCCTCCCTTGCCTTGTTAAAGGGAATTCCTAAAAAAGGGGGAGAGCAGGGACATATTTCTGTCAGACAGCTGAGGATATCACTGGAATTCCCTGATCACTTAATCTTTGCTATAAGGAGTGAAAGATTTCACGGGTGGATAGCATAGCTAGTGACTGTGGTGTAAATCCCAATGTTGGAACATTTTTACCTCTACTATGGTCCAACAGCTTGAGACTCACTTGTTAATTTTGAGTCCTCAAAGCAAAACAGAGAAGTAGCCACAGAACCTAAATGTAGCAAGCCAGGCTCTCAGCTTCTAAAAGGTGGGTTTAATCTAGTTTCAGGAGTTGTAAAGGGACAGCTTTTAGGGCACACAACATGGTAAACTGAGTAGCTTCTCTAGGAAATGGACAAGGACGTTTAGCTGAGCTGTTCTAAGCAATCTTCAATCCATAAAGAAGTCTTAGGTGGAGTAAATCTACAGACTTACATCTTTGATGCTAGTGCTGGCCTTACTGGCAGCAGGAGAAGGAGTCTTCAATCCATCAGTAGAAAAGCCAGGATCTTACCTGCAAAGAAAATTTTCTTGCTTGCCAATAAATTCAATGAATCTGACCCAGTTGCCCAGCCCTGCTCCCAAGGATGGAACAGTAGCTCTAAGTATTTGAATCGTTTAACTTGCTCCAGGGAATTCCCATTTAAGGACCAGCAGGTGGGCCCCCCAAGCCCTTGTAGGTAGGAGGGATCTTAGATTTCTCGAAGTGCCTAGGGAGCAAGACTTCCTCGCTGGTGCACACAATTGCAACAGGTAAGGAGATTTATTGAGGCCTCGTCTTGGAGCAAGACAGAAGGGCCAAGCGCCATCAATGCAGAGCTAGAGCAGGATATGCACCTGACCTAGTCTTGGGCAATGCTGCGTTCATTTCTAAGCTAATGCAAACCTAAGGTCATTCAAAAAAAGATTAAAAAAGTACAGGGGCCAAAACGCATCCCCTGCTTCATGCCTCTGATAATGGGTATTTTGGGAGTTAGCATTCCAGAAAGATAACATTTGATTTGGCAGGATGTAGCCCTGTAGGAGCAACTTAGATGAAGGCTAAGAGTCTACTATCAGTGCCCAGTCTGGACGAAAGCTTTCTTCCACAAGTCCTGTGATAGACTCCATGTCCCCCTTGAGATCAAGAAAGGCTGTGAAGTTTTGTCTTTGCCTTTCTACTATATTTGCAGATTAGCTTGAGTTTGGATTTATATCCCCCTTTCTCTCCTGTAGGAGACTCAAAGGGGTTGACAATCTCCTTGCCCTTCCCCCCTCACAACAAACACCCTGTGAGGTGGGTGGGGCTGAGGAGAGCTCTTGTAGAGCTGTGACTAGCCCAAGGTCACCCAGAAGCCATGTGTGGGAGTGCACAGGCTAATCTGAATTCCCCCAGATAAGCCTCCACAGCTCAGGGCGGCAGACCTGGGGAATCAAACCAGGTCCCTCCAGATCAGAGTGCACCTGCTCTTAGCCACTGCTCTGCAGCTTCTCACTGCAAAGCCACTGCTTCTCCCTTTAAGGACCTAGTGCAGCTGTCCAAGGTGGATTCTTCCCTCTCTAAAGCTTCTATGCTCCGGCCCTAAGATCTTATTCTGGGAAATCCTTGTATTGAGTTTAACGTAAAGCAAGTCCTTTGCATATGAATTGGCTAAGTTAAGCTGTCCAAGAGCAAAGTATTCAGGAGGTTGGACAAGGCAGCATTAGATTCCCTCAACCCAAGGTATACACCCCAGGATTCAGTCTCCTTCTAAGCTGCTTGCCTCTCTGATCAAAGCCGTCATCAGGATATCCTCCTTGGCCCTGTAGTGCAAGGATATCTGAGTGTGACGACAGGAGGTCTATGCGGTGGTCTTTGCCTTCGCTTCCTTCAAGCGGCGGGAGCTGCCTTCAAAGTTGATTCTTTGGATCTGGGCGGCTGGGTAGATCGGATGGTCGCGAAGGCTCAGGGAATGTAATAATTCCTTTCTGCCTCTGAGTGGTGATCACTGCCAGTCCAAGCCAGTTCTCGCAGCATCTCTACATTGCAGTAAGAGCTCTGGGAGCCACTCTTGCTTCCACGATTGAGGATGCATTTATCAGCACGAAGGTGGGTGGATCTGTGTAGGGTGGGCTTCTGGCTGGAAATGGTCCTGCTTTGGCCCAGGAAGGGGAGAAACAGGTGTAGTCCTGGGTGGGTCCCTCCTTGGGTGTGTGTGTGTTGGATCTCAGTGTTCAATCTCAGCCTATCTGTTTCTGGTTTCAGGGGTGAAAATTGAGATCCACTCTCCTTGCTTGACAGCAGAGTCTCCTCCACATCCGCGAGTGCCATGGAGCCAAGGTGGGGCAGATTGCAACGTGGGATCAGCAGCCAGGTGAGGGCTGGGCGCTTGAGGGGTCTGGCTTGCCACTCTCATGGCTCTCTTCCAACTCCCAGGCTTCCCTGCTGTGGGGGGGGGGGGGGGTTCTGCAGGGGAAGGGTCCCTCCTCTTTTCCCTACAGTGGCCGTAATAATAGCTGGCCTCTGGGCTGCTGGTGGGCCTGGCAAGGGGGACCGGGGGTAAGACTTGTCTTCTCTCAGGACTCCGTGATGTGCTCAATGTCTTTTGCTTCCACAGATCCCGGCCTCCACCTTCAGTTTCTTCTCCAAAGGCGGCCAGCCCGCTCACTGTAGACATGGAGGTCCTCGATTTGGGCATTGAGCTCCTGAGCATCCTCTCTCGGCCCAGACCGCAGTCTCCGGCTTTTGAAGTGGCTTAAGTGGGTTAGCTTGAGACGCGGCTGCAGGGCTGGTGCTGCCTCCTGCTCTCCGTTGCTCTTGGAGGTTTATCTCCCTGCAGCCGGTGGGGAAGTAATGTGCAACTGCAGTACGACCGGTCCCCAGCAACAGGGGGTGGGGGCCCTCAGCTAGGAATTACAGGCTCAGCTCCTCAAAGGCTTTTTGGCTCTTGGCTTCTCGTAGACTCGGCTTCAAAGTGCTGAGCTCCTAGAGGAAAGCCCCTGAAAGGGCTAAATGCATTCTCCTGGGAACTGCTCCGAGAAGCTGCTGGAAGGGACAGAGTGACTCCGGTTCCTCCATTGGACACCTGGTTTCCTAATTCCCATGGCTCCCTGTCCCTGCTGCCCCGAGCCCCTTGGAAGACAGCAGGACGCTCCTGTTGCAGAGAGGGCCCGATCCAGCTGCCACAGGAGCCCGGGGGTGGTGTTAAGCTGTCGCGATTGCCCCGGGCTGCCTTCAGAGGGCTTCCAGGTGGAGAGAAACTGGAGAGCCCTAACCGTGAGCTGCCTGAAAGCCCTTCCAAGGAGAAGCCAGCCGAGGGCCTATCATCTCCCTTGCTGCCAGCGTGCCTCGGGTCAAAACCCTGTGGGAGCCCCACTGACGGCAGCTTTGCTTCTGGGAAGTCTCCCTAGCTGTGCTGGGGCCTCCATGTTAGACCGGGACACTGGCCCTGGAAGTCAGGGCTGGAAGCCAGTTGGTTGCCATCGAGCTCAGGGGAGCCCCCCGCCCACCCCCCCTGTTTGCCCCTCCCTGCTTTCTAAGTGCCAAGTTCCACTTCTTGTGGGAAGCTAAGAAGGGTCTGCATTTGGATGGCAGGGTCCCAAGGAAGAGCAGCAGTGGCTTAGGAGGTTAAGAACTCGTGTATCTAATCTGGAGGAACCGGGTTTGATTCCCGGCTCTGCCTGCTTGAGCTGTGGAGGCTATTCTGGGGAATCTAGACTAGCCTGTGCACTCCCACAGACTGCCAGCTGGGCAGGACTCTTGAGCCAGTCACAGCTTCTCTGGAGCTCTCTCAGCCCCACCTACCTCACAGGGTGTTTGTTGTGAGGTAAAGGGCAAGGAGGTTGTCAGCCCCCTTGAGTCTCCCTGCAGGAGAGCAGAAAGGGGGGATATAAATCCAAACTCCTCTTCTTCTTCTTCTTCTTTTGGGTTGTTGTTCCAGGGCAGCCAGCTGCATTAAACCGGGCCTCTGAGCATCCCTTGCCTGGAAACACACCGAGAAGCACTTAATTAACATAACAGCTGCTCTTCCCTGACTTGACCTCTGCCGTTTCCTCCCTGTGTGAGACTCTCCTCCCCGGGAGTGGGGCTGACCTTGAACGGGAACTCTGGTGGGGAAACCAGACTCCAGCTGCCATAACCATATAGCAATAAAGACTCCCTTTCGTGCAGCAGTTCCCCCTCCTGTCGTGAGGAAAGGGGGCGTGATCGGGATGCCTCCCAGCGCGAAATACCGAAGTTCATTCAGTGTGATGGCTTTGCAGCCCGCCAGGTGCACAATCCTCTTGTCTGCTCATGCAGCTTCCTCCCGTGCTCACCTGTCTCAGCGTTCAAGGGTGGCTTTCCCCACTGGACTGACTCTGCCCAAGGGCTCACTCCATGATTTTACCTGTAGCCCGAGTGCCGCTAGGACAAGCCAGCCCTGTGTTTAAAATGCAGCGGGATTTTTAACTTTATGCTCACGGCTGTGGCCGTCCCTGGGAGAGAGGCAGTGGCCACGGGTCGGTGATCATGGAACCATGCTAATTATGCATGGGGTAGAAAATGTTGACAGAGCGAGAATTTTTTCTCTCTTTCTGCCAATACTAGAACCAGGGGGCATCCATTGAAAATGCTGGGGGGAAGAATTAAGACTAATAAAAGGAAACACTTCTTCACGCAACGTGTGATTGGTGTTTGGAATATGCTGCCAGCTACAGGAGGTGGTGGTGATGGCCACTCACCTGGATAGCTTTAAAAGGGGCTTGGACAGATTTTATGGAGGAGACGCCAATTTATGGCTACCAATCTTGATCCTCTTCTTTGATCTGAGATTGCAAATGCTGCCTGAGCAGACCAGGTGCTCGGAGAGCAGCAGCAGCAGCAGAAGGCCATTGCTTTCCCATCCTGCCTGTGAGCTCCCAAAGGCACCTGGTGGGCCACCGCGAAAGCAGCAGAGCTGGACTAGATGGACTCTGGTCTGATCCAGCTGGCTTTGTTCTTATGTTCTTATTAGCAAACAGGTGACTTGCTCATGGATGATGAGCAGCAGGTGTCTTCCCCTGCAAGGCACACGCTCAGGTGTGGTGGACCCTCCGCCTGCTCAACTCCTGTACTCTCCTCAGCACGGTAGCTGCACGTCCAGGCAGGCAGGAGATGGAGCCCCTGGCAGGGTGAGACGACCACGCCACGAACCAGTTGGGGGGAGGGTGTGTTCTATAACAGGCAATGATGCAGACAGAATCTCTCTGCGTTTCCTGGGTTTCTGGCTTTTGCTTGCCCTTGAGGATCCAGCCTCTGAAAAATAGATGTCACTTCATGGAAAGGGAACTCCATGAATGTTGCCGAGGGCAGGGCCTGTAAAATAAGCATTCACCGTAGGATTCAGTCTGTAACTGAGCTTGGAAGCGAGAAGAAGGCGCCAGCAAAAGCCCGGAAGACAATCCCATGAGGCAGCCGCTTTCTAATCACGGTTGGGCTCCACCTTGAACCTTCGTAGGGGCAGCAGTTTAATTCTCTGAGCTGCAGCCACGTGCCAGGAGACCAGGTCACAGCAGAGTCTTCTGGGCTGAAGGAGCCAGGCTGAGTAAATGTCCAGGGCTTCAGGGAGGGTGAGCAGGCAGATCTATCTCAGCAAGGAACTCAGTCCTGCTGATTGGCCTCTCCGGGCTCTTTCTCAGGTGATAAGTATGTTGGCTCTCAGTGCTAAGAAAGCAGGTCTTCCCAGAAGCAGCCAAAATAATATGGTGGCTGTGATAAGAGCTTCTTAACCCAACAGGTGGGTTTTAACTTGAGTGTCCTTACATAGAGGCCTTTTTCCGCGACGGGTTAGTTAACTGGGGTGTATCGACATAGAACTTGCGAGTGGTGGCGAACCTTTGGCATTCCAGATATTATGGACTACAGTTCCCATCAGCCCCTGCTTAGCTGGGCCAATTCACGGCCATGCGCGCAGGGGCTGATGGGATTTGTAGTCCATAACATCTGGAGTGCCAAAGAAGTTTGCCACCACTGGCGATATACTATGTCGATGCACCCCCGCGGGATCGTTTACATGGACCAGTCCTACCGCGTGCATCGGCCTGGGGCGCAGCCTTAATAGGTTATGCCGCTTCACAACGCGCTATTTTCCCGTCATCTGCCATCGCTGGAGGCCAGGGGACACTGGAGTCAGAGGCCAGGAGGTGTGTCCCCTGGGCTTCACAATGCGACGGCAGATGACTGGTGAGATAAGCGACGGCCACGGCCAGTGGGGGGGGGGGGGAAACCGCCGCTAACTTCCACCCAGTGCCATTTCTGCCTGCCAGCACCAAATGGAAGCCAACATTTGCAAAAAAACCCCACTCCCAGAGCCAGGTTTGAAAACACCGGCGCTCTTTTGGGAGGGGGGGAGAGAGCGCCACTGCATCGATTTGACAGCAGCGCCTGTGCGAAGGCTCCTTTCCAAAACGGAACTTTACCGGATCAAAATAGTTGATTTTGGCCCGCATGAAAGCGGGCCAGAGATTGAAGGCCTTGCCACAAAGTCATCAGTGTGTGTGTGTGGGTGTTTTCAGGAATACATACACCTTCTAAACACCCCCTCCTTCCAATTAGAGGCACATCAGCAGCCAATTTTGCCTTTCCAAAACAGGTGAAATATTAGGAGCAAAATCCGCCCCCCCCCCTCGGTAATGAAAAGAACAGAGCAATTCCCTGGACCACACACTGCCAAAGAAGGGGACGCTTGTGCTAGAGCCCCGCTATAGTGGGATATCTCTCTCTTTCCCCCACCCTTCTGTTGCTGGTAAGTTTGGAGGACAGAGAGGAGGCTTGTTATTTCCCAAGCACTCTCTGTATCCTCTGAAGATGCCAGCCACAGATGCAGGCAAAACGCCAGGAGACGCTACCGGGAATACAACCCGGAAAACACACAACACCCTACTCTCTGTTCTATCGATTCGTCGCACATGCAAATGCAGAGTCGCGTGGTGTGTTTTGGCTAAGCCTCAAGAGCTTAACTTCTTTTCTTTAACTTGGAAAGAGTCGGCAACGCGGAAGAGGGGGTCGGGACCTATGGGGATCACAGAGCCAAGGAGAGGGGAAGGCTGTGGGCAGAGGAAAGATCTCTTGAGGTAAAGCTGTACTCTCTGGCGGTGAAGGGAATGACACGCCATGCTAAAAGTGTAATGGGTTTGCTGCAGAAAGAACGAAGAGTGAAAGCCGCATTCCAGGGACAGGCTCCGTAGAAGAAACCTTGTTGCGGTGGGATACTCGCCCCCGCCACGAAGGCAGAGAGACTCGCGGCGTAATTGGCCCACAATAGCCAACAACAGACAAAGTTCCACTTTACATAAGCTTAAAGCGGTAATGCCCGGTTTTTTCCCTGTGCCTTTGCATTGGAGGGGTTCTCTAGAGATTCTGTAGCTTCCTTGAAGTGCCAGGAGGTGCTGGCTCTTGGACCATTAGCATTCGCCCAGGAGGAGCTGGAGGCACCTTGGGGAGCTCTGAAAAAGCAGAATGTAGTTTATGAAGTCCTGCTGCCCAGCGAGCAAGCATGGCAGCCGGCAGCCTCGGCCACATAACCACAAGCCACCGTTTAAATTCTTCAGAACGCATTTATTATCATCCCTCGGTTCAACTTGCTTTGGATTAAATGCATTTCACATAACTATATATAAAAATAAAAGTATACAAAGCAGCTTATCAGGTAGGGCTTCTGTGATCCTTTTCCTACAAGATTCAAGGCATTTTAAAAAAAACATAACAACACCAGAACATTCACTTCTCCTTCTAGCACCCAGCGGGGAAGCAAGTCATCTGTGCGTCAGGGTGCTATTAGGCCAGGCTGTGACATTTTAAGCCGCTTTCTAAGCTTTCGGAACAAAAAAAGCAATGGGGAAGCGGCAAACGAAGGCTTTTTGAACAGGTGCGCTTCAGGTGGGCTTAAAGGCGTAGCGTGTGGAGACGTAAAGCAGAACGCACCCAGCCTAAACTGTTGAGCATTTGGGTTCAGCGGATTGGGGAGGGGGCAAATGCACGCTGCAGCTATCTGCACTCACTGCTGCTACACATACCATTTTGCTCGTGATTCGCTGCTGCTGGCTTCAGATCGCTCCCAAGAGCCTCGTGTCTGCACCACTATTAATGGTCTAAATTCAGTCTGCCTGCAAGGGGGTGGATTTGGTGATGGCCTTTTACTCCCGCGGTGGGATGGTACAAGAGAAACGGTGCGGTGATCCATAAGAACACAGCGCCCTGTTTTTTCAGCCACAAAACACTGCTGCCCAGAATTTTTGATGAGCACTTCGCGAGGGCGACATGGAGCAGGATTGCTCATCAGGTGCCTGCTAGAGGAGCTCTCCCTGCTTACAAACCAACAGGGACTGCCTGTCCCATAGGTGCAGAATCATTTGTGACGTGGAAAGCCCTTTAGGCCGCTAGACTGTGGAGTGAGGGGATAGGGCACCATCCAGCAGACTGAAGTTAGTGGATCTAGTCCCTGGCCTTCAGAATGTATTGGCCTATCGTGGTTCCCTGAATTTTAATGAAAGGGTGCGCTGTGTCTTTGTGAAGCAATTTTTTTGGCTACTCAGAGGACATGCAGCTGGGGTGTGCTCCCAAGGGGAGCGCTCAGAGAACGGTTCCCGTAAACTGGGGCAAAGTAGGCGGAAGAGCTCCTGGTGGGAGGCCACCCTGTGGCTGGAGAAAGAACATCAACTCCAGCACCCAGTTTGATTGTCTCAAAGCCTTTCTTGCATCAGATCAAGATGGTTCTAAAAAGTTTTGCAGGAATACGATTAAACCCCTGAGATGCTGTCGCAGCGACCGGGCCGGCTTCCTGGGGCTGAAGGACTTACAAGTAGGAACAAGGGGGTCAGGATCATGCAAAAACTTCAAATACACATTCTGCTATCCCCACAGGGAGAAATCTGTATTCTCCAGCACGCCACCGAGCACGCTGGGCACTGCTCATAGTCCGCCTTTGGAAAGACAAAGGGCAGAGAAGGACAGTGATCCACTTTAATTGCAGCCTTCTGGATTTTCTTACAGCTGCCATTTGGTTTCAGTGAACTACAGAAGACTCAAAAAAATAAAAGGGTGGGTTTATAAAAAGAACAGTCGTAGTGGGAGAACAGCCCGGTGAAAATCCCTCTTGGCTGCAAGATCAGACATTCTCAGCTCCACGGAAACAGCAGGGTTGCTGGTGGAGACATCGACTGGCGGGGCCAGCGTCACCACAGTGCCCTCGGAGAAAGGGGCGCAACTCCGGCCGGGATTTCAGAAGCTAAAGAGGCTAAAATGTATTTGTATTTAACGGAGTCCATGGATCTGGCCTCCTTGGCTACTGAGCTCCACGCCTCAGCAACCGGTGATCTCAACAAAGTTACCAACAACTTTTCACAGCTCCACTGTAAAACCAAGCAGCAAGACCCTCACCTCTTCTCTAGGGACCTAGCAAGATTAAAGCAGGATCACGATTTTGCAAAACAAGACAGTAAAAGGAACCAGAGCAGTCTGGGTGGCAAGGTCAAGAGAGCTGTGAGATGCTAGCCCACCGGGTTTCTGTCCTCTTTGGCAGGGGGAGGTAATGCTGGTGGCGCTAAGCGAGGGGCCAGAGCTCTCTTCTGGACCCTCTGCTGTCTCGCTGGATGGTGGCACTGAGCGGACTCCTCTTTGCGCTGACCCCTGATTCGGATCGAAGTCTGGCTCCAGTGAGGCCAAGAACACGTGAAGGTTCAAAAGGAAAGTGAAGCAGGATCGGCCCAAACCCATTGCAGTGTGAGGAGCGGAACTTTGCGAGCGGGGCAGGGGCAGGGCTGTGTGGGCTGTACGAGAACCCACACAAATGGTTTCAGTAGCTGTAGAGAGTGCAGAAGTGGGCAAAAAGGCGGTGCAGACCGTCCTGCCCCTCAAACCCCTGCCAGCCCTTGGCGGCAACAGAAGTTACCGTGAGCCCCTCGCCCCCTTGAC